>NW_021319889.1:1164002-1227869 GCF_001605985.2 Dendrobium catenatum | reverse complement strand
GATTAATGGTCTGGAAGTGACTAGAGGCTTTGGTAAAGGCTCTAAGGTCAAAATCTTCTTAATGGCAAGTCCAGTGGCATAGGCTGTAAATATTTTAAGGTTTTACAGTCTTTGGATTTTGATTTAGTTTATGGGGTTAGAGACCTCAAAATGGGCTCAAATTTGGAGGGTAGCCTCCAGAAACATGTCTTATCACTTTGCAAATGATAGACTTTGAATCGGAGGTCATTTGACAGGGTTTTAAAGTGTTTAAAAATCCCTGAAAAAGGCTTTCAGAACAAAGCCTTTAAACTTCGGATTTGAGTCTGGATTTGAATTAGATTCTGGATTTGATTGATTAAGTTTGAGTTATCTAAATCATTTATGATCATTTGGAGGATCATAATTGATTGGATAAGGTTGAAGTTTGATCAGAAACAAGATCAAGATTTTTAACTGGAGATTAAGATCTTGAACTGGATTGGAGTCTGGATTTTGATTGAGGTTTGATTTGAATTGAGATCTAGGTTGGCTTAAGGTCAGGATTGGTTTGAAGTTTGAATTGATCTGAGATCTAAATTAATCTCAAGTTCTGGATTGATTTAAGGTCTAGGTAGCTCCTAAGGCATGAGAATATCATAGGGTCTGGATCTAGGAGAATCTTAGGGTCTAGAATAGATCCTAAGGTCTGAAGTCTAGAAAAATCTTAGGACCTAGAATAGATTCTAAAATTAGATTCTAGAAGGATCATAGGATCTAGGATAGATCCTAAGGTCTAGATCTAAGAGAATCCTAGGGTTTAGATTGATTTGGGAGAATCCTAAGGTCAAGGTAGATCCTAGGGTCCAGGGTCTAGATTGATCCTATGATCTAGAATAAATCCTAAGGTCTGGATTCTATGAGGATCCTAGAGTTTGGATTGGTCTAGAGATTAAATTGATCTGGGGTCAGGACTGGTCCAGGTGACCTCATACAAAAATGAGGTCAACACCATCTTAGAACTGAAATACAAAGCTAATCATCCACTATTTTAATTTCGAACTTCCAACTTCTCCATCAGTCGTCTGATAGCTGTCAAATATCAACATATCATGTTCATGTTCCTTGCTTGATCAATTGTTTAAGGAGAATGACCAAAATAATAGTTCATCATTTTCCAACTTTTGAGCTACCCACTTTCATCAGACTTCTAAAATCACTTATTGACTATCATCTAACACTTGCCAATAGCTAAAATTTGATGTTCGCCAACTACAACACACCTGCCATTTGTGCTTGATCAAGTCATCAAATCTCTTTTCATATCAAGAGAACATCTAAACTAATTATTCACCATGCCCAGATTTTGACCTTCTCTATCAACTGTTGTTTGATACTCATTAACAAATAAAAGTTATCTCCCATAATCTAAACAAATTGGCATTATCTTAATACCTAATCTTGAATCATGCTAATATAATTATTTCAACTAATACATGCCCCATAATTTTCCACTTACTAAAATTTTTATATAGAAAAGTTATCTCTCTGTCGCCTTGATCGAAATCTCTTAATTCTTTAAACATATATGATATATCCAGCAAATAATGAAGGTGAAAAATTTGCTTACGTTACTTAAAATGAAGCCGTTGAGATCTCATATATTTTATCCAATCTTGTTTTGATATTTTTTTGTCTTTTAGTTTAAGAAGTAAAGGTCCAATTGCCAAGTTTAGATCAACGTTAAGATAATATCAGCTGGATAAGTCTAAAATAATTGTTACGTATTAGTTTCAATTTTTAATGATAAATGAAAGCTCTGTGCACATAAACAAATTAAATGACTCATAACATATATGACAGTGACAGAAGCTATGAATGAGATGTGATACAGTAAAAAAATATTTATTAAGTAATATGAAAATTTTAGAAGATTGAACTTTCTACATAAAAAATCTCAAGTTTGCTTTTCTTCCTTCTTCATGAAGAATATTATTAATAATTTATAATTATTAATTAGCTTACTGATTTGATTAATAATTATATTTAGTTCAGATATGTATCGAAATTTCTTTTATGCATCAAATTAAGATTAGATTGATGAAAATATCTTAAACAGTTTTCTAGGGATAAATTGTTGGATAATTGAGAATCTGGATAGATCTAAATATCACTCTTTAAATTCTTTGAAGCATTAAAGTGTTTATTTTTTGTATTTGTTCTAATTGTAGGAAGCAATATGGCGAGTTGAATTTTCTTTTCTTTGTAATAAAGAACTTAAAATACTAGGTCTTGATACTTGAACATGCTGGAATAATGAGGAGTAAATCATGCGATGAAACAAACAAGAAATTAAGTAACAGCAGCGGAAATTAAAAGAACACGACATTTAATGTGGAAAAACCTGAAATTGGGAAAAACCATGAAACCACACCAACGAATCCACTATAAAAATGGGAAGAAATAAAATCTCTCTTCTCTATTCTCTCTCACTTTCTCCTTGCTTCTCTTCCATTTTACATTGTTCTTATTATGTGTGGAAACTGATTGTGTTGATCAATTGGGTTGTTATGTTGCCTCACGCCTCATATTTCTCAGGGGCTCGACCCGCAGCGTCACACAATATTGCATAGTCAAATCTAGAGCATTGCAACTCTCTGCACTCTGTCAATCAGCGTTGTGGGTCCTTTCCCCCATGGCCAGTCGCTCGCCTCCTGCCCAGCTCACAACCCGAGTTAATAGGTCGAGTCGTGTGAACCCGTTAATCTGGTGGGTATGGCCTGGATCTGAATTCTTGACACGTTTTCCTAATATGGTCAAATTTAAATTTGATTAGTTAAAGGGTCAATTTCGAGCTGGACTGAAATTTGACCCGAAATTATAATCCCTACAACATGAATAACATAATTATTCTCTGTTATAAATAAGCTCATTTTCTTCAATTTTGATTAAGAGAGGATTCTTGTACATCCAATTTAATATTCAATTATTATAAGTAGTGCTTCATGGTTTTGCTCTTTTTTAGTTTTCAAGTAAAAATTTTAATTTCTCAGTGAAGATCTTAAATATATATTCTACCGCAAAAAATTTTCTAGCACGTAGAGGAAATTTATTATATGTTTGAAGAGAATAATAACTTAGAATTATAAATAAACGATTATTTTTTGTATTAATATGATAAGAATGAGTTTTTATTTAAGTGCAACTGATCAGTGATCACTATCAAAGATGAAAAAAAAAATCATAGAGAGTGAGAGAGAAGTATTGAATACCAGTTAAGAAATATATTTTTATGTATATTTAATAAAAATATTAATTTTTTTTAGAGGTGCAGCTCTCATGTTTTTACGAAGCCACGCTCGAATCGATCATATTTCATCTTATTGTATTTCAAATGACTCCATTCCCTAAACTCTTCTCTGAAAACGAGAGTTAGAGAAAAGTATTGAATACCAGTTAAGAAATATATTTTTATGTATATTTAATAAAAATATTAATTTTTTTTAGAGGTGCAGCTCTCATGTTTTTACGAAGCCACGCTCGAATCGATCATATTTCATCTTATTGTATTTCAAATGACTCCATTCCCTAAACTCTTCTCTGAAAACGATCAGTCATGGCAGAAAACAGGGAGGCCCGAATCGCCCCTCACATGGTCGTAATCCCATGGCTTGCCCAGGGCCACCTCATCCCAATGCTTGACCTTGCTCGTCTCCTCGCCACCGCCGGCGCCAATGTTACCGTTATCACCACCGCCGCCAACGTCCCCCTTTCCACCTCCCCGTGCCCAGCCTCCCTCCGCTTCTGCGTCATCCCTTTCCCTTGCCCCTCCCTCACAGGCTTACCCCCTGGATGCGAGAATATCGACTCCCTCCCCACCCACCGCCTCGCAGGCCCCTTCTACTCAGCTGCCAAGCTCCTCCGTGGCCGCATCGAGCACCTTCTTCTCCACGGCCTATCGCCCTTGCGGCCCCCATCTTGCCTCCTCTTTGGCATCGGCTTCCCTTGGCTTGCCTCACTCGCGCGCGACGTGCTTCCCATTCCCCGCCTAGTATTCCATGGATTTTCCTCATTCACTCACCTTGCCTCCCACTACCTCCACGCATGCAAAACCCACGAGCGAGCCTACAACTTCTTCCTGCCGGGGCTCCCGCACAAGGTGGAGATCACGCGGTCGAAGCTCCCGGTGTTCTTTGACAAGGCCAGTGAGGTGCGCTCGGTGTACGAGGAGATACGAGAGGGGGAAGTGGCGGCGGATGGGGTTGTCGTGAACAGCTTCGAGGAGCTGGAGCCGAAGTACGCAGCTATGTTCGCGGAGGCCACTGGGAAGAAGGTTTGGACTGTCGGACCTGTTTCGATGTGTCAAAGGGAGAAGCTCGATGTGGGTTTAAGGGGGAGGAAGGGTTCATCGGGGGTGGATGTGGATAGGTGCAAGAGGTGGCTGGACGACAGGGAGATTGGGTCGGTGGTGTACGTGAGCTTCGGCAGCATGGGCCGGCTTGAGCCAGAGCAGACGGTGGAGCTGGGGATGGGTTTGGTCATGTCGGGTTGGGCGTTCATGTGGGTGGTGAGAGAAGGCGCGCCTCCGCCACCGGTGGAGTTGGAGGGAGTGGGGGAGAGGGGGATTGCGGTAAGGGGGTGGTCGCCGCAGCTGATGGTGCTTTCGCATGCAGCGTTGGGAGGGTTTTTGACGCACTGCGGGTGGAATTCGGTGGTGGAAGGGGTGGCGGCTGGTGTACCGATGGTGACATGGCCGCTGGGAGCCGACCAGTATTTGAACGAGAAATTGGTTGTGGAGGTTTTGAAGGTTGGGGTGGAGGTGGGGGGAAGAAAAGAAGATGAGGGGTTGGTGCGGAGGGAGGAGGTGGCGAGGGCGGTGGAGAGAGTTATGGGAAGAGGAGAGGAAGGGAATGAGATGAGGAGGAGAGCCAAGGAATTGGCGGACAAGGCAAGGAGAGCCATGGAACGTAGTGGATCTTCTGGCCTGAGCCTGGCGCAGTTAATCCACGACGTTGCATGCTGGCCCGTTGCATAGTACTACTGTATAGTGACTTGTTGAAACAGAAGAAAATGCCTGCTCTGCATCTTTATAACAAACACCTTGAAGTTAGTTGATATCAAAGTGACGGCAACACTTGGCTAAGGCTTGTGTGTTAATCTGCCACTGTTCCATTTATTAGACCCTTTGTATATACAATGGCCCTTTGTTAACCACACAACTCAGCCGACAAAGCACTTATTTGTTTGACTTGACTTGGTTAATCTGCAAATCTAATCCTAATCATCATCCTCATCTTCCACATCATATTGTATATCATCCTCTTCTTTTTGTTCTACTTGCATGTCTTCCTCTATCTCCTTTCCACTTGCTCGGCCACCCAAAATGGCATATTATTGTAATTAACTCACTCTGCATGGAAAACACGATGATAGCCAATGTGATGCGGAGCATGTTAGCTTAAAATGTTTCTTAGACTATCTAATTTAGTTTGTTACAAGTTATTGCATATTTTCTAGAATCTTCTAGGTATCTCTAGGTTTTTACTTGTTTATTATGTATAGGTTGTAAAAGAGGAATGAATGATATGATGAATATTATATGAATTGAAGTTTAGTGTTTGGTTTGCTCTCTTGTTTTTTAAAAATCCTTCGAGCATCCTCTTCTTCCAACGATCCAATCTACATCAGTATGATATCAAAGCCTAGAGCTTGCGAAGAACGATGGACTGCAGAAGAAGGTGTGCCGTCGACGATGATCGAATTCGGAGAAATTGGGCGGTCGACGAAGATCGATGCTGAATAAGATGGGCGGCCAACAAAGATCGATACCAAAGGAGATGCGCGGTTGACAATGAAAAAAAAAAGTAAACAATGAAGCAATCACATGAAAAATATATAAGATATTTAAATTTTATGTTAAAAATAATTAATTTTGTTATATTCAATATCACATGCATGAACTCTTTTATATTTCTATGATTATAAGTGACACATAATTTAAGTATAAAAATAGACTAACAACAAATATTAAAATAAAAAACAATATTTTATACCAAAGCCATTGGTTTAATATTTGTGGCTTTGAGATTGGGGACTGGGCCTAAATTTGATGGAGATGCAGATGCTCTAAAAATTCTAATTCCTCTTCACCCTTTGTTGTGTGGGATCATAAAAACACAGAATTGATCATCAATCCTGTACCAAACAGGGCTCATATTTTATCAGAGCCATACTATTAATCAGATGATTCAGATCAGATCCCCCTCAGTCAAAATTTCCGGTTCGACCGCACTGACACTCGCTCACATTAGCCTAATTATGCCACGTGTTCACTCGCCACGTGTTCTACTAGCCACGTGTCAATCATCCAAGAACCCCAATGTTTCTATAAATTTAGAAGAGAAAATCAAAGCATGTAACCAACGCAAAGCAGACTCTTCCATCAGTTCTCTTATTTCCCAATCGAAGGATGTCGACAGTTCCAAAGTTCAACGCCGGCGAGGCCTGCGGCGAAGGCCAGGTGGGCCATCTTCTTTTTTAAGCTTCGCGGAGTAAGATTGCTTATCGTGTTCGTGCTCCATCTGACCGCTAAATTTTCTTCATTTTTCGTGCAGGAGAAAGCTGGCCAGTGGGCTCAATCCGTTCGTGATACGACCCAAATTGCCGCTCAGTCTGCCCATGACACGGCCCAGAACGCAGCCCAGTCCACCAAACAGTCCGCGGAACATGCCGGAGGGCTGATGCAGCAGGTTCAAATTGCGAATACCAACCAAATTTCCTCAAATTACTAAAACGCCATAATATTAAGACCTTGCTAAAGTATAATAATAGTTAATGGAATATAAAAGTACATAATACTAAGATCTTGTTAGATTAGAGTCCTACAAATTAAATGAATTTATCAAAGCTTTTAAAATTTGACCGGTCAATGAACCGGAAGAATGAAAGGTTAGGAATTCGATGGTCGAACCGGATAACGTAATAAATACTTATTATATTAAAATATTATAATAATGATACAATTATCATGTATGGCTATCAAGAGGAACATTACAGAGCAATTTGATATTCCAAATTGAAGAACGGAAGATTAATACAACTGTAAATTAATTCATGAATCTAAAATAGGATAAAAGGTTCTTACTAACAAAACAAGCAAACTCAAAACAAACTTGCAGAAATAATAAATTTAATCTCATTCATGTGTGCATATAGGACATCTAGCCAACCAAATAAACAAAAAAAAAAAAAAAAAGCTTTTTTTTAAGCTTTTGCTCATGATTTCATTATCATAATTAATAAAAAAAGATAAAACACAACAAGAACTGAAAAAAAAAAAAAAAGAGAGAGTAACTAGCTAGTAGCTACTGTTGCTAACAGGGACAAGGTTTTAAAAACCGGACCGGACCGGCCGGTTCAACCGGTTGAACCGGGAACCGGTCTAGCGGCCGGTTCGGTTCTGCCATTAGAATCGGGCTGCAATGAAACCGGCCACAACGAACCGCCGGACCGGGATCGTTTGAAAGAACCGGCCGGTTCCGAATCGCGTGTTTTGAGCCGCTAATCTCACATCTTAAGGCTGAAAAAAATAACATTTTACGCGCAACACTTCTTGCATCTTTCTCACAAACCCTACGGAGACGAACGATCCCGGACCTGGAGAAACAAATGACGGAAGCCTTGGAGAAGAATGACTGGAAGAGACGAACGACAAGAAGAGACGGACAAATGACGCCTTCTTTCCTTATATTTCTATTTCTTGGGTATCTTATTCTTCTCGGCTTCTCCTGATTTTTCCAATTGATTTTCTATTTTCTTTGAAGAACTCTTTCTCTTTCCGACTCAACCTGGGGCAATACAAATTGCAAGATTTTAATTTTTAGATATCACTCGAATCTTGTGTTTTGCCGACACTCCAATGCCAGTTCCGAGTAATGAGATGCTGCCACGTGGATTAATCTGCGGAGGCAGCTTATCTAACAAATGCCAGTTCCGATAATAAAGTTACATATTATGAAATAAATTAAAAGTTTAAAACAGGTATAAAGGTTGAACAATTCACAACTCTACAATTATCTCGCCAAGGATTGGTTTTGAATAGAGCTTCCTTTGGAAAAGCATTTTGTGATGTTATCCTGATAGTTATCATGAGAATTTGTTATTTTTCTGTCGTTTATTCTTTCTCAAATACTTTTTATATATTTTTAGTTTTTATTTTAAAAGAGCTATTTTAATTATTTGTGTATTTTTTTATTCATAATTTTGTGTTCTCGTTAATTTTTTGTCACATAATTTATAATAATAGCATCATTATTTTGATTATTTATTTTTTTTAAATAAATTTAGTATTTATGACATCATCCGGTTCAACCCCGGTTCGACCGGTCCAACCGGTCGAACCGTGAACCTCTCACTCTTCCGGTTTGTCGCCCGGTCCGGTTTTATTCAATGATAAATTTATGAAATGATACATAACTACATCAATTTTTGCAAGTACAAGGAGGGATTATTACGTGCGGTTATCGGATCATTCGGAGGCAAAATAGGATGCGCCACATCAACCGATACATAGCGGTACATACTTAATACCGGTACACAGCAAAAAAGTGATGTGGTGCATCCTGATTCGTCTCCGAACGGCACCGCACATAATAATTTTACAATATAAGGTGGTGAGAGATACCCTCGACTGCTTAGGCACTTAAATTTTTTTTTTTTTAAAAAAAAGGTAGAAGTTAGCCATTTCTCCAGTTGCGGGTGAGACCAACTACCTAAAACAGAAGATGAAGAAATTGAGGGAGGAATCTTGGATCTTCCAGAAGTCTAGTATTGAGAAAAATATTCTTTAACGTTCAGGCAGCTTTTGGAATATTTTTCTCCTGTCTAGAAGGGAGCTGCTTATTGAAGCAATTTGACAAAAGTGAGGCAAAACTTCAAACAACTTTTTCAACTTCGGATTTCGGAACTTCCTGCTTTGATATGTAGTTAGACCAAACATCCTATTTGATATATCATCAAAAAATTATCTTGATCGGGCACGAATCTCAAGACAATCAAGTTGGAAACTTCAAAAATTAAATTTGGGATCATCTGAACTTCGATTTCAGCCAACTTATAGTCAAACTGAGCGTATCGGAAATACAAACCCAACGACACCAAATTCAACTCAATCTGAGGCCAAATGAGTTTGAATCAAAGACTTGAAGCGATGTTGGAAAGATCAAATCACAATTTGGATTACCAAACCGTTTCCAAACATGACATGCTTATAATCTAATCGAGCGGCTCGACGAGACGAATCCAACGAGCCCAAGATCGCCGAATTCCGATATCGTTAAGACCTTCAAATGTTTGACAAACGGTCCACGATCAAGGGATTCAATATCAGCCGTCCATCCGAATCACTCCACATTTGCCCATTATCCTCCTCCTATTTACGGGTTATGTCATCATCAAAAAACTATAAATAGCCCCTCATTTCTCTTGGATGGGGATCCAAGCAAGAAGAAGAGGAGAAGAAAAAAAGAAGAAGAAGAAGAGAAGGGAATGAGGGAAGAAACTCCTCCTCGACCGTCGTCGGGAATCTGCCCGACTTCCATGGGACCCCGAAATTCTGCCCGACTTCCATAGGACGCAGAAATTTTTCCCAAGTGACTCCGGAATTCTACCCGACTTTCAAGTAACGTCGAAATTCCGCCTGACTTTCCAATGACGTCGGAACTCTGCCCGATCTCTAAGTGATGACGGAATTCTGTCTAATCTTCAAGTGATTCTGAATTTATCTCGAATACACAACTTATTTGTAACTGGATTTCAATTAGAACGTGAATCATTGTAATTTGATTGTCCTAAAATTTAAAGACGAGTCAGTCTCTTGTATATATCTATAGAAAACACTAGCGAAATTCTTTCGATTGGGCGTGGCTCCGTGATTTTTTCACTTTCCAGGGTTTTCCACGTAAAAATTATAGTGTTCTTTCATCTTCTGTTTGTGTACTGAATATCAGTACAATGCTGAGATGAAAATTTTCTAACTTTATCGCCGCATATATACTAGTATGCAACACTATTAATAAGATTGGGCAAAGCTTCTTCTCTAGATTATAGTACTTGGCAGATGAATGAGCAGAAGCTTTTGGTTCTAATATGAGATGAATATATTTTAATTAGAATGAGTCTTTCTATGATTTAGGATTTGCTTTGTGATAGTTTTTTTATTACTTTTAAAGTAATTTTTTAGTATAAAAAAGTTCATGGATAAATTTTTTTTATATTAGAGAGCTATTTTATAAAGAAATAATTTTTTTTTTCAAATGAAGACTATTCGATTTTTGGTACAACTTTCTTACCGATTTATTTTTCATATCGTAATCATAATATTTATTTGACAACTATTTTTTCACAGCTTTTAATAAATTTTTATATTAGATGTTGCTATCTTCGTACAATAGCTATACAATCATATTTATAAAAAGTTGCACTGTAGTCATTCCAAAGTCCAAATGGACCCTTAATTTGTATTTGAGATGACTATAATATATGAAAAATCAATTAATATTTATATTACATTCATTATTCATTTTAAAATCGACTAATAGATCACTATGAGTCATTTAGTTCAAAGATAGTTTATGAGTATTATATGTTAAATTGCTAATAAATAGTTTATGATTGTCTCTGTATTTTTATAAATAAATATGATATATTTTTATAGTTTCATCCACCATTTTAACTAAGTGCTAATATTGAATAGACTTTAATTGAAAGTTGATCAAGCAAAATGGCACTTTACAAAACTAATTTGCTTAACTTGTTAAAAATATATATAGAATATAACATATAAGCTCAAGTAGTATGTGGGATCCGAAAATTCATCCCAAGCCTCAGTCCGCTACTTTTTTCGGAGGAGTTTTACTGGAATTAAGTTCCGTGATAAATTTTGGGAAGGCAGACGAGTTTATGATAAGACACTACCTAGAGATTTCGCCCTGATTTTGCGAGGACTTAATAATCTGAGTTTTGTTTTCCTATAAGCGCAAGGCTAGTCGTCAATCAGATAAGTTGTATTCATAAATTTTTATATTTAAAAGTTACTTTAAAAAGTAGTAAGAAGCCGTCCCATACAAAGCTTTAATTTCATCATCCGAAACCATCTCAGCAACATATACCTGACACATGAGGAGGAACAACATAACCTTTAGGTTTTAATGGTGCATGCATGCAGACGTGGCAAATCATCATGCAATCTGAAGACCATCACGCCATTGGCTATGCACCATCTTCACTTCCCCTTCAACATATGCTTCTCCTTCCACCACCTCCATCACCGTCGTAGCCTTCAGAACCTTCCTAAGCTCTTCTAGGAGCTTATTGAGCATGTCGAAAAACGATCCACCCTTCACCACCGCAGCCTTAGCTTTCTCCGCCAGCTCAGCCGCCCTCTACCTAGCCCTCCTCCCCTTCTTCCCTTCCATTAGCTCTCTCACCCCTTCTTCCACTTCCTTCCTTCCAACCACCACTCCCGTGGCAGGGATTCGGAGCCTTATCCCAACGCCGATCACCTCCGCCGCCATCTTCGCATTCAATCACTGTTCCGCAATCATCGGCCACGTCAGCAACACCACGCCAAATGGGACCAAAACGAAGATCAGAAGCTCATTTGGAAGGTTCAAACCATAAATTGGGCGATCAAACAATTTCTAAATGTGACATGCTTATAGTCAAATCAAGCGGCTCGCCGAGACAAATTTAACGAGACCAATATAGTCAAATTTAGATATCATTATGACATTCAAATGGCTAGTAAACGATCAACGATCAAGGGGAACAATATTGGCCTTCCATTCAAACCACTTACAACTTACACTTGATCTTCTTTCGATTTATTGGTAATGCCACTCTTGAAAAATTATAAATAGACCCCACATTTCTCATGAAAAGACAAGGGAAGCAAGAAAGAAAAGGGAGAGAAGAAAGACTTGAGGAGGTCGTGCAAATACTTCAAAATGATGTGAGATAATTTATGCAAAATTATAAATAATAATATCCACCACCATGAAGCTCAACAATGATATATAAAATTTAAAATTAACATATTCATTTATAGATTTATTTATCAGCTTAATTTTCACTGATGACTTCTATATTATTATCAAGGAGATAATAATCAATTTTTGCCTAATTGACTTCTAATGAATAGAAGAAGGAAAAATAAAATATAAATGGGCACGATATTTTGTTTATCTATGACCAGTATTTTGTTTTGAAATATTATAAACATTTTAAATTTTTGTCCAGCTCTATGTAATAATATATATTTTAATATATGATAATATGAATTGTATTATCTAAATAGTAACAACCCTTGATATTACTTAGCCTAAATTTACTAATGTTTGCGACGCATATCCACCATATGGAAGTCTTTGTTCATGTATACTAGCCAGTTGCTTTTCCAGTGGCCAATATTGTTATAGACCTCTCGTATGCTCGTACTATCCATGATCTTACTTTGTGAGGAAGTTTGCAATTGATTGCAAATTGTTAATGATAAATCAAATATGTATGTACATGTTAAAAATCATTCTTTTAAAAAATTGTTAGAATTGCAGCGATTTTAATTGTCATCATTGATCCAAAATGCAGTATTATAGAGGTTAAAGCAGTCGATATAGACCATATTACATATTTATAGGTGTTAAAACTGCTGCTACAAAACAATTGTTCACCTTTGTAGGTGTTAAAACCGCTGTAAGACAGTAGATTAGTAGCTGTTAAAACCGCTAACAAAATTACCGTGGCTAAAAATAGATATAATACAACAATTTAAAGAGCGTTTTAGACGAGAAAAAGTAGGTGTTTTAATTTTTGTTGTAGAATAACAAAAGTATTGCCAAAGTCTATTTTAATAGTAGTGAACACCATCTTTCAATATTTGGCTACTAGTTTTTTTTTTATTGTTAAAAAATTATTTTTAAAAGTTATTTCAAAAAAGTAAATTTACCATCAAAATTTTTTTTTCTCATAAAAAATTATCAATCACCTTTATAAAAAACAACAAAGCTATCAAACACTACTCAAAAAATTTTGTTTATTAATATCATTTATAGTTATCCCAGGATAGAGAAATGAACTTTTTTTTTAGATCCTCTGATTATGGGAGAAAGTAATAGCCGAGAAGTCCAAACATTGCTCATATTCAAACTCCAATGAAATCAAGTTATACGATTTGTACATATTCTATGTAGAATTTGTACACAAAAGTCATGTGGCTTGATTTCATTAGAGTATCAACAAATCCAATTTCACACATAATAATTTTTAGATGATGGTAGATAAATTTATAAATTTGTTAGTGCTTTGATAAATATTCTTAGTGCTTTGATAAATATTCAAATATCGAATCAAAATTCATATTTTATGCACGAAAATATTCGGATCCGAAACTCTTATAAATCATATTTTATAACGCTTTGATTAAAATTGGAGAGCACTAATATTATTTTAATCATAACTTTATGGTGCATGCAAGCAGAGGCTGCAGATTATCATGCAATCTGGAGACCATCACGCCATTCCCTATGCACCATCTTCACTTCCCCTTCAACCAGTGCTTCTCCTTCCACCACCTCCATCACCGCCGTAGCCGTCGGAAGCTTCCTAAGCTCTTCTAGGAGCATATCGAGGGTCTCATAAGACGATCCTCCCTTCACCACCGCAGCTTTAGCTTTCTCCGCCAGCTCAGCCGCTCTCTCCCTAGCCCTCCTCCCCTTCTTCCCTTCCATTAGCTCTCTCACCCCTTCTTCCACTTCCTTCCTTCCAACCAGCACTCCCGCCGCCGGGATTCGGAGCCTTATCCCAACGCCGATCACCTCCGCCACCATCTTCGCGTTAAAACACTGTTCCGCAATTATCGGCCACGTCAGCAACGCCACGCCGGCTGACACCGCCTCAAGAACCGAGTTCCAGCCGCAGTGGCTCACGAATCCTCCGACTGCGACGTGGCTTAACACCTGCTTTTGCGGGACCCACCCTCTCTCTATCCTCCCCAAATCTACCGAACTTTTCGGTGGCAGCCATGTTTCTGACCGCACGACCCATAGGAATCGGATCCCGGCCCGAACCAGCCCGTGGGCTACCTCGTCCAGCTGCTCATCCGAAATCTCCGCCTGCGTCCCGAACGCAACGTAGATGACCGATCCATCGGGCTGCCGGTCGAGCCACCGAATACAGTCCGACTCGGAGCTGGGCTTCTCCACCGGTTCGGTTTCAGTGAGGAGGTTTAGCGGGCCGACGAGCCAAACTCGGCCTCCGGCAACCGGTCCGTAGAACGATTCAAGGAGTTGAACGTATGCCGGCGGTTCGATATCGGCGAAGCTATTGACGATCACTCCCCAACTCTCGATGTCTGTTTGTGCGGTCGACTCCAAAAACTTATTCGCCGGGTCAAGTGGATCGACTGAGTTGATCACGGCTTCCGGTAAATCGGCTAAGGTGAGCTGGAGCTCTGGCGGTGCTCCGGCGACCGAAAAGGGCTCGTCTTTGGGAATATTGTTCCAGAGTGACTTGGTGAGCGACATGGAAAAGGTGGACATGCCGTGGAAGACTAGGCGGGGGAGGCCGAAGCGGTGACAGATGGAGAGAGTCCAGCCTAAGAAGAAGTCGGAGATGAGGCAGAGGGGAGGGGATGGGGAGCTGAGGAGGCTGCGGACAAGGCAGAGGAAGTGGTCGTGGAGGGAGGTGGTTGCGCCGAGGAAGGTCGGGAAAAGGGAGAAGGACGGTAGGGAATCCGTGGACTCGACGCCGGCGGGGAGATCGGGGTGGTTGGGAAAGAGTAGAATCCGAAGCTGGATTTTTGCGGCATTGGCGCCGGAGGAAGAGAGGTGATGGCGGAAGAAGGGGACGTTTGCCGGAGTTGTGAAGAGAGTGACGAGGATGTTGCGGGAGGAAAGGGCGGCAGCGAGATGGAGGAGGGGGATGGTATGGCCTTTGGATAAGAAAGGGAAGATGAGCACATGATCTTCTTTCTCAGCGGCAACCATGGCGGTGGTGGTCATCTTTGGCGTTAAGAAGGAGAAGGCAATTTGTTTACAAGCTCCTTTGAGTTTCTCAAACAATTATTTCGGTGACGGGATTAGTTAAATAGGCAAAATTTTGAAAAATGACTAAAAAAGAAACAAGTAGTCAGGTACAACTAATCAAGCACGGCTTAGGCTTAATGCTTTGCTAATTTTATTTAATTTATTTTCTATCTGTTTCTGTGTCCATTACTACCTCACTCTCTTTAAAAGAACATAATTTTTTTAACAAAATTGAGATTTTTTTGGGGTATTGTTTTATTACATAACACTTCAAACTATTAGAAATACATATTAAACATCATATTTTTTGTATTTACTCATATTGCACCTAAATCCTCCCTTTTCATCTATTCTAACTCCTGGTTTAAGCCTCGTAAAAAATTTCTATCCGTCTCCCGTCGGCAAGCGAGTGTCTTCGTCGTCTAAACCCTTCACCTTCTCCATCTCGTTCGTCATGTTCGAGCGTTTAGCACGCTTTGCATCTTCTGTTGGCCTCGCATCTTCTTAAGTTGGCAAGGTTTCACATCATTTTTTTTTCAACATTAGAAGTCCTAATTTTCGCTTTTCGTTTGCGCCATTTCGTCATTCCTACTGTTGTTGTTTGAGCCCTTCGCTAGTTGATGTTGTCATAGTTTTCATTGTTGTTGTCTTAGTTTTCATCGTTATTGTTTGCTAATCGTCTTCTCTATGTCTTCGTTTACTATGTTGCCTTTTGGTAGTTACTGTTGAAGGGTCAAAAGAGTTTCAATGTTTTTGGAAATTTAGAGAGGGACATAAGCTATTCGATGAAATGTCAAGTCACCATTTTTCAACAGATTAACTTATGTGTCGCCATAGGAAGTTTTGCATCGGAAATGCAATGCATTGCTGAAACTTTTCGTTCTTTCTTTTGAAGGTGTGTTTCTATTGTTTCTCAAGTCATGAAGCCATTCTACAATGAGTTCAAGCTCCTCAACAACGCCAATAAGAAACCAAATAATCAAATATGTTGTCATTACAATTTGCAATATGCAATATATATACATCATACAAATTGTGTAGTAGTGGAAGAAAGTTCTACATATGCTCCTGAAATAGATCAGAAGACGATTGTGACTTTTTTCGGTGGTGTGATGAACTAAATGATTGGTCGCATGATATGAATTATCGAAGAAGTACAAATGTTGCCGAAATCAGACCAACTCATGTTGTTTTGCACGAGCAGTCAATGTTGTAGGCAGCTGATCATCGAATAGAATCTCATTACCAATCTCGTCAACTTCCAAATTTAATGGATTCTTACATGTGTTTTATGATGACCCCATAAATTGCAGCAGCTACATTGTGTCCAAGTTTAATTTTCTTTCTAATATCTAAGAAATTCTTAATTTGTCTTTTTTGGGATTACCGCACGGTCGAAGTGAACTTGGCGTGGTAACTGCACCTATGCGTCAACTCGTTCTTTTTGCAACAACAAAATGATTTCATCTCTCCGAAATTTTTAAGGTTTTATGACTTTCACCCACATACTTCATTCGATTCTGACTCTGCAACTCACTCCAATATCCACCAAATTTGAGGACAATGAAGCAAAAATTACTCGAATCCATTTCTGTGTATTCAAATAACAAATGAGTTAGCCAAAGTGAAAAAAGTGAATCAAAATGAGTTAGCCAAACTGAAAAAGGCGAATCAAAATGAGAGAAATTGTAATTGTTGGTGCATTGCTCGGTTTGTTCCATATGTCGAAGAGCGATGAACACGCGAGTGGAGGACTGCTTGATTTGTTTCAAACGTGGAAGATAAATGCCTGAATGTGACGAACACGATGGAGAAGCCGAGGCGAGGAAGACAGTCGCTCGCTAGAACGAACAGAAGACAATCACGTACGAACGTGAGGCATATAGAGATTTTTGATGGAGCTTAAACGGAGTGTTAGAATAGATAAAAAGGGAGGTTTTATATGGTATATGAGTTAATGCAACAATTTGGGTGTTGTATATATATTTCCAATAATTTGAAGTGTTATATATGTTTTTTTTTTTGCATTAAAAATTTGTTTTACTTTCAAACATGAAAATAATAATAATAGTTTATGAATTTATTATTATGAAGGTTGTTTGTGGTCAGACCTTGCTCTGACCAAAATTTTGATGATCAATTTCTTATTAATTTCTTTCTTAAAAGAATCTTAATATCTTTCGACCTGGTAACGAAGCAATTTTACCACTTAAAACAATTTATTAGTAAAAAAAATCAATTTTTTACTAAAAGTCTGATAATAAAAAAATTGTCCCAAATAAGACCTAAGAGCCATAAAACTAATGTAATGAGATAGAGTTTGTTGGATCCCTACCTATTAAACCATGAATCATATTATCAACTAAGTTCTATTTGACTGATCCTATAATCAATCAAATCAAATTTACAATTTCGAAATACTTTGCAAGTTAGGACCATATGTTTGATTCTTATTATGACATAAAAAGATGAATTTATAAAACTTCTATAATATACATTATTATACGAGAATTCAAAGATAAAATTCTAAAATGATACATAACAACATCAAAATTTTGCAAATATAAGCAGAGATTATAACGTGCAGTCACCGGACCTTTCGGAGGCGAATCAGGATGTACCACCTCACCCAGAACTCTAACATACACAACAAAAAAAAGTGACACGGCGCATCCTTTTTCACCTCCGGATGCCGTCCAGTGACCACACATAATAATTTCACAATATAAGGAGGTGAGAGACCCCCTCGACCGCTTAGGCTCTTAAAAAAAAAAAGAAAAAAAAAAGTAGAAGGTAGCCATTCCTCCAGTTGTGGGTGAGAGCAACTACCTAAAACTGAAGATGAAGAATTTGAGGAAGGAGTCAAGGATCTTCCAGAAGTCTAGTCTTGAGAAAATAATTCTTTAATCTTCAGGCAGCTTTTGGAATAATTTTCTCCTCTCTAGAAGGTCAAGCTGATTATTGAATCAATTTGACAAAATTGGGGCAAACAAAACTCAACCAACTTTCCCTGCAACATCAGAACTTCCTGCTACGATCTGTAGTTAGACCAACCATCCAATTAATAAGATCGAGCAAAGCTTCCACTCTTGATTATAGTACTTGGCAGATGAATGAAGAGTAGCTTTTGGTTCTAATATGAGATTGAAATAAATTTTAATTAGGATGAGTTTCTATATGATTTAGGCTTTGCTTTGTGACAGCTTTTTTGCTGCTTTCTAAATCAGCTTTTCAGTATAAATAATTTTTGTGCAAAATGGCTATTTTAGAAAGTAATAAAAAATTATCCCAAACGAAGACTAGTTCATTTTTGGGACAGATTTCTTACTAATTTATTTTTCAGATCGTAATCATAATTTTTTATTTGGTTACTATTTTTTCACAGCTTTTAATAAAATTTTATATTAGAAACCGCTATCTCCATAACAGTGTCTGTAGTCATTCCAAACGGACCCTTGTATTTGAGATGTTTAGCATATGAACAATCAATCAAGAGTTATATTACATTAATTATTCATTTTGAAATAGACTAGTAGATCACTATGAGTCATTTAGTTCAAAGATAGTTTATGAGTATTATATGTTAAATAAATAGTTTATGAGTGTCTTTGTATATTCCTATAAATAATTCTTTATTGGAAGTAGGGGTGTCAATATTTGACACGACACGAAAACCCGATCCGGACCCGACCCTCTGTAGTCATTCCAAACGGATCCTTGATTTGTATTTGAGATGAGTATACTATATGAAAAACCAATTACGATTTATATTACATTCATTATTAATTTTGAAATAGACTAGTAGATCACTATGAGTCATTTAGTTCAAAGATAGTTTATGAGTATTATATGTTAAATAAATAATTTAGGAGTGTCTTTGTATATTCCTATAAATAATTCTTTATTGGAAGCAATAGGGCATGAATGAAATAATGTGATAAGCCTCCCTAACTTATATGTCATTCCCAAATAAATATATTTCTATATATCAAAAGTTTAATGTTCAATATGACCTATTCATTCATTTTAACTATCTATATATTATATCTTGGTACAAGCTTTGCCCATCTCAATTCTCAAATATAATCACTCAAGTAGAATGCGTACCTCGTAGGATTTTGATTACAAGATGTCGAATCCCTTGGCCCATGAAGCTCTAACAAGTCCACCTAATGGAAATAATGTTATGTCAAAGTGTGGAGTCTAATACTACAACATCAATCTCCTTTCCTTTCTCAATTGATGGGCGAGCTGACTAAACCTTTTGGAGATTCCATATAATGGTTTGGAAGACTTATTTCATTTGGGTCTATTAACGAGATCATGAAGTTGTGATTGTAAGATGGATCATAATGCCTTCCTCGATGTGGATGCTTGAGAAGTTAAACTATTTCCATTACCCTTTAACCCCATCAACTCCATCTCCGTCTAAGAGTTATCACTATATTTCTCATGAAACAATCAAACTAAGGCTTCGTTTGGGACAGCTTTTTTACTGCTTTCTAAAGCGGAGTTTTAGTACAAATTTTTTTATTTTCGTACTAAAACTCCATTTTAGAAAGCAATAAAAAAGCTGTCCCAAACGAAGCCTAAATCTCTTTTAGAGATGATTGAATATTGTTCTATCAACTTAGATTATAAAACATTGAAAGTCAAATAATCTAACACAACACTTCTTTAATATGTCATATTTTATTATTTTGGAAAAATTATGGTGATTATTTGCAAATTCTCTATCCTCGTATCTCTCTCCCAATCATTTCTCTCTCCTGCTTTATGTGAATACGCCAAGGTATTTGTCACATTTATCTCTCTCTATCTCTTACCTCTCTCTAGCTCTCTTTCTCTCTCCAAATTTCAGTTGAATGCGCCAATAATAATAGCACATTTAGAATACGTTATTTTATTTGGCGCATTCTAAATGCACCATTTTATTTAATGCATTTGCTAATTTTTAAATTTTATGTTAAATATGCTCCTTTAGCTAATTCTAAGGCTTAGTATGCCCCTTCATAAAATAACGCCTTATTTTAATATAGCTCAACTATACCACCACCCTTGAAGAGTTGACGACAAAGTAGAAACTGGAGCAGAGCCACATATTGTACTTTTTTTAAGAATGTATTATTCCAAAAATTAAAACTTTCACTACAGACCAAATTTCAAATTTATAGGTTTTAAAACAGCTGCTATAGACCCATTGTACAGCTTTATATGTGTTAAAACTGCTGTTTGACAGTAGATTTGTAGTAGTTGAAACCACTAATAAAATTATTGCTGCTAAAAATTTATCTAATATAACACTTTAAAAAGCACTGAAGAAGCATTTGCAGCGATAACAAATATGACATATGTGTAGGGATTCTTAAATCATTGCAAGAGAAATAGTAGGTGTTTTAGTCGCTACCGTAGGTTAAAAAAGTATTATGAATAAAACAATCACTTTGAGAATAACCGTTGATGAAGAATTGAAATTGTTTGAGTTCCTCCGATTACGAGAGAAATTATTATGTTTAAAGTCTGGAAATAGCTCGCATTCAAACTCCAATGAAATCAAGTCATATGATTTGTGCACTCTATGTACAACTAGTACACATAAGCCATGTGACTTAATTTTATTGGAGCCTTGAACACATCCGAAATCTGCATGTAATAATTTCTCTAATGATGGATGATAAATTTATCAAATTTTGTTAGTGCTTTGATAAATATTCAAATATCGAATAAAAATTTTAAGTTTTTCTTAGGACTAGCTTATTATAGTTTGTTATAATATTTATATAATCTTTTTAGTAGCTCATATAAGCGAGATGTTGTAAGGAGGGTACATTGATGAATATTATGACATTTTGAAGCTTAGTGCTTGTGTTTGTTTCTTGGATTGAGATTTTCTTCTTGCATCATCTTCTTTCAACTATCCAACAATATTATACTCCTCACATCAGTTGATATCAGAGCCTAGAGCTTGCGAAGAATGATTGTCTGAAGAAGAAGATGGGTTGTCGGCGATGATCGAAGCTGAAGAAAATGGGCGGTCGACGAAGATCGACGCCGAATAAGATGGGCGGTCGATGACGATAGATGTCGAAGGAGATGGGCGGTCGACAACGATTGACGCCGACGGAGATGGGAGGTCGACGAGTATCCTCCACTCCAACTTCAATTCCAATGGAGAGATTCGCCACCCCACTATCCTCCGCTCCAATGGCGGAATCTCGACCAAACCGATGCCGCATGCCGCCTACATTCAGCACTGCTAATTTCATCTCCAATCCTTCACAATCAAAATTGAAGTCCGATCGAGACATCAATGGTTTGTCTCTGCTTTCCGCGCCAAAGAAGGAACCCAGTCCCATTTCCCGCAATTCCACCTCCGATTCCTCTCGTAATCCCATACCTGATGAAGTTGTCGTTCCTACTATGGAAACACATGATTTCGATTCTTCCTCTGCTTCCTCTCAGGACCAAACACTGGATGAACACGCTCCCTTGGCTCCCTCTCTTGATCCACCAGGTCCCCTGATTCGTGTCTTCACGTTCCCCGCTCATGTATCTCGTCTGTAACCTGTCCAGCCACCGGCGGCCCAACCATCCTTTCTCGCATGCGCCTAACGCCCGTGCAGTCAACCAATCCACTACATCGGAAACTGTATCAATTTTTGCTGAATTAGATATGGATAAGTTATTCGGTGGAATCGTTAATGCCATATCATGCAACGCATCGATTGGAGGTGACGCCCTTTTCGACGATAAACGATGTTATGATGTATGCTCTAGTCCTGTTTGTCGGCATCCTTCACTACCAAAAAAAATAGCCTTTCGTTCAAATTGATTACTTTAACAGCACCAGGCAACAATTGGATGAATTCTTAGGCAAGATTAAAGCCGGGGAACTAGTGCAGAAGGCAATTTTCTCAATCACCATTGGAGCAAATGATTTCCTTAACAACTACGTACCTGACTTTCATATCAGATTTCGAAGCCCCAGATGCATATATAAATCGTCTCATGATTGCACTAAAAGACCAGCTTACAGTAAGCTCATTTCCCAACATTCATGCTCTCTAGGGTCATAAAAAAAAGACTGATATCCACATACATATCGACTATAAGTAAACGTGACAAACAAAACACGTTTTTTAGCAATGCATGATTAGAGAAATGAATAAGTAGGACATCATGAATAAGATTTTTCATCTCGTTCATGAGCTAAACCTTGTGTTCAGCTTGATAGTTAAAAACAGAACATAATAAAATAATTAGCAGTCCATGAATTTGAATTTAAAGATTGAACTGTCCTTGTGTAAAATTTAACTAATTGCGCTTTAAATCTGTGGATCAATGCAGAGGCTTTACCAACTTGATGCAAGAAAAATAGTGATGGGGAGTATTGTTCCAATTGGATGCGTTCCTTATCAAACATCCTTAGCTCCACTTGATGAAACTGGTTGTGCTGCATTGCCTAACCAGTTGGCTATCAAGTATAATGGAAAATTGCGTGATTTGCTTACTGAACTAAAATTCAAATCTTCCCTGGATCAAATTTTCTTTATGCTAACTTGTATGATCTGTTAATGGACGTCATCACAAATCATCAATCCTATGGTAGGTTAGAATTCATATTTTGTATTCTTCTTCTTTAATATATAATAGGTTTAGTAATGCTAATAAATCTTGTGACAGGGTTTGAAACAGCAAGTGATGCTTGCTGTAGCAATGGAGGGATTCATGGAGGCATAATTGCTTGTGGCCCAGGATCCGAACTTCCATTTCCATATAGATTATATGAACTATAAGAAGCTAAAACACAAATCCATAATCAATTTCTAAGATGCAGAAAAAACAGTTCAAAACGTCTGATCCCGAATGTCAGAAACTCATATTTATATATGAAAATAAGATGATTCTATTGCATAAAACATAACAAAGAAAAAATAAAATGAATAACACGACATTGAGTGAACTGTAACAAATGAAACCTAAAGAAGCCCATTCATTGTCAACAATTAAAAAATCTTTTTTCCTGTAGCTATTACGTCCTGCAGCTACTCCTTGGGAGTCGGCATGTTTGTTGGAATGAACAAAAACATACTAAACAAAAGAAAAACCTACAGAAAAATCTACAGAGAAACTACAAAAAGTTTTCGTTAGAATGAAAGCATTGGCGCCGGCATCGGCGTCGGCCTCGGCTCGGCGATGTACTTTAGGATTGGTAATTTGCAAACTAGATTTTCATTGTTGTTTCTTTTCTTCCATTTAATTTCTGATTTTAGGGATTAATATAAAGAAACAAGAAGAAGAATGAGAAGAAGAGGGAGAACAACATGAAGAAGAAGAATGAGAAGAAGAAGAGGAAGAAGGTGAAGAGACTTACCGTGATCACGAAAGGCCGCCGGCCGGGATTCGCCTTAGAGCTGCGACGGCTATCGAGCACGCGCCGACACTCTTTCGGAATAGCTAGCACGGAGGAGGAAGGGTTTTTTCCGAAAGTGAATTAGGGCTTGGCCGATTCGCTTGGCGTTAAATTGAGTTAAAAATATTGCACCGATTATAACCGGTGCAAAAAGTATGTTTTTGCACCGGTTTCAAAACCGCTGCAATAAAACTGATGCAAAAAGTGTTATTTTTTGTTAGAGCTTCTTACATTGTAGGTGGAATAGATGAATGTGGTCATGGATATGTACCCAGTATTGGTGGATTCTCAAATGCAACATCATCACCTGGATGGAGCTCAGCTACTCGCACTCTCTCACCCACTGTAGAAGACTCACGCTTGTGGTCTTCAGAGCTCGATAGCAGCCGTATCGCATCGGCGATGAGGTTCGAGGAGCATGGTTGTTCGAGAAGATCCAATCCTTCCATGTACAAGATAATATAACCAAAAGCCACACTCCTCCTGCCAAAGGCGTCACAATGGACATGTCGTTGCATCCAGACTATGTTCTATCGGATTTTCTGCCATTAAAAAGGTGCGACAAAGATGTAGAAGATGAAGCAGATGATGGAAGCAAGCACGAGGGAAGCAAGAAAAAAGGTGCCACTCTCATAAAACAGACTGTCGCTGCGATATGTGTTGCAAGGGAAGCTTCTCTAATTCTAATAAGGTACAGGGTCTCACACAAGTTTTAGAATACATACTCTTCATGGGGAGTTCTGAATTTTCGGATACGAGTGAGTATGATAGTTACCTTTCACAACCAGGAGGTTATTATCATGCTTACACTGAGACCTGCTACCAGTTTAAAATTGATTATGAGTACCTAAAAAGAGCTTTAAACAAAATATCTCAATTATCAGTAACACCCCTGTTTAAGCTGAAGCTATGGAAAGAGATTTTTTGGGAAAATAAGAAAAGCTTGGTTCATGCGATGGAAAATACAGATAAATTACGGGAAGAAATCTTGTTGATGTGAAGGAGAAACTGTCTTGGTGATATATTGAAACTTGTGTTTGCTACATACGAACTGAAAGTTGATTCTTTGGTGCAGAAACCAGCTCGTAAGCTGTTTGATGAAATGCCACAGAGAGTTTCCATCTCTTGGAATGATATGTTTCAAGTGCTTGTAAAGAATCATTTCTCTGAACTACGCATACCTCCTCTAGTTCAGATTCTGGAGACGGGTTCTTCAAAGGCCTAGGAGGATTCTGCCAAGGACCTTGGGAAACTCTGTAATTACAGCAAGAATATTAGAGCATATGTACAAATCACTGATGATGTTCCTGCTTTCTTATGGTTGCTGAAAAATCTTTTGTTGGTATTTAAAATTTTCAACCTATGGGGATTGCTTATATTTTCTGAGTTTGAATTTTCTTCTTGCATCGTCTTCTTCGAACAAACTAACGATTATACACCCCACAACATTTTATACATGGAAATATTTAATATTCCGAACTGAAACACTTGCAAATAATCTTTTATAACGCTTTGACTAGAATAGGAGAACACTAATATTATTTTAATCATATTTTCATGGTGTAGAGGCCGCAGATCATCATGCAATCTGAAGACCATCACGCCATTCACTATGCACCATCTTCACTTCCCCTTCAACATGTGCTTCTCCTTCCACCACCTCCATCACCGCCGTAGTCGTCGGAACCTTCCTAAGCTCTTCTAGGAGCTTATCGAGCGTCTCATAAGACGACCCTCCCTTCACCACTGCAGCCTTAGCTTTCTCCGCCAGCTCAGCCGCCCTCTCCCTAGCCCTCCTCCCCTTCTCCCCTTCCATTAGCTCTCTCACCCCTTCTTCCACTTCCTTCCTTCCAACCACCACTCCCGCCGCCGGGATTCGGAGCCTTATCCCAACGCCGATCACCTCCGCCACCATCTTCGCATTCAACCATTGTTCCGCAATCATCGGCCAAGTCAGCAACGCCACGCCTGCCGACACCGCCTCAAGCACCGAGTTCCAGCCGCAGTGGCTCACGAATCCTCCGATTGCCACGTGGCTCAACACCTGCTTTTGTGGAACCCACCCTCTTTCTATCCTCCCCAAATCTACAGAACGTTTGGGTGGCCGCCATGTTTCCGACCGCACGGCCCATAGGAATGGGATCCCGGCCAGAACCAGTCCGTGGGCTACCTCGTCCAGCTGTTCATCTGAAATCTCCACCTGCGTTCCGAACGCCACGTAGATGACCGATCCATCGGGCTGCCGGTCGAGCCACCGAATGCACTCCGACTCAGAGCTGGGCTTCTCCACCGGTTCGGTTTCGGTGAGGAGGTTTAGCGGGCCGACGAGCCAAACTCGGCCTCCGGCCACCGGTCCGTAGAACGATTCAAGGAGTTGAACGTATGCCGGCGGTTCGATATCGGCGAAGCTGTTGACAATCACTCCCCAACTCTCGGTGTCTATTGGTCCGGTCGACTCTAAAACCTGATTCGCCGTTTCAGGCGGATCGACTGAGTTGATCACGGCTTCCGGTAAATCGGCTAAGGTTAGCTGGATCTCCGGCGGTGCTCCGGGGACCGAAAAGGGCTCATCTTTGGGAATATTGTTCCAGAGTGACTTGATGAGCGACATGGAGAAGGTGGACATGCCGTGGAATACGAGGCGTGGGAGGCCGAAGCGGCGGCAGATGGTGAGAGTCCAGCCTAGGAAGAAATCGGAGATGAGGCAGAGGGGAGGGGATGGGGAGCGGAGGAGGCTGCGGACAAGGCGGAGGAAGGGGTCGTGGAGGGAGGTGGTTGCGCCAAGAAAGGTCGGGAAAAGGGAGAATGAGGGTAGGGAATCGGAGGACTCGACGCCGGCGGGGAGATTGGGGTGGTTGGGGAAGGGTAGGATCAGAAGCTGGATTTTGGCGGCGTTGGCGCCGGAAGAAGAGAGGTAGCGGCGGAAGAAGGGCACGTTGGCCGGAGTTGTGAAGAGAGTGATGAGGATGTTGCGGGAGGAAAGGGCGGCAGCGAGGTGGAGGAGGGGGATGGTATGGCCTTTGGATAAGAAAGGGAAGATGAGCACGTGATCTTCTTTCTCAGCGGCAACCATGGCGGAGGTGGTCATCTTTGACGTTAAGAAGGAGAAGGCAATACGTTTACAAGCTCTCAGGAGTTTCTCAAAGAGTTATTAGGGGGAGGGGATTAGTTAAATACGCGAAATTTTGAAAAATGACTAAAAAAGAAACAAGCAGTCGGGTACAACTAATCAAGCATAGCTTAGGCTTAATGCTTTGTTAATTTAGTTTCTATCTGTTTCTCTGTCCATCACTACCTCACTCTCTCTATAAGAACATAATTTTTTTAACAAAATTGAGATTTTATTTTTTGCGTTAAAGATTTGTTTTACTTTTTTTTTTTTTTTTGAAAATTATAAGAATAGTTTATGAATTTTGTTTGTGATCAGACCTGCTCTAACCAAAATTTTGATGATCAAATTTTTATTACATTTTTTCTTGAAAGGAATCGTAATATTAAATTAATGTGCTAGAACGCAGCTTTAAAAAAATAATTAAAAAGCTGTCTCAAATGTAGTCTAAGCGTCGTAAAACTAGTGTAATGAGATTGAGTTAGTTGGATACTCACCTAATCAAACATGACTCACATTATCAACTAAGTTCTATTTGACTTATCCTATAATCAATCGAACCAAGTCTATAATGTCGAAATACTTTGCAAGTTAGGGCAATACGTTTGATTCTTATCATGACATAAAAAGATTAATTGATTAAACTTCTATAATAAACATGATTACAAGATAATTCAAAGGTAATTTTTTGTAATGATACATAACTACATCAAATTTTCACAAATATTATTACAACAAGCAGCACAACCAAGCACATGAGAAATTATCACACTCACATGTTCGTAACAAATCGTGTACTAAGTTTGTTACTAGAATAAGTATATCTATGTTGTGAGCTCACTGTTTGGGTATGAAATAGACTACAAGCTTACTCCCTCTGTTATTCTCTTCTATTCCTCTACTAACCCTTTCTTCATTAAGTCATCAAATATAAGGAGGTGAGAGAAGCCCTTGACCTCTTAGGCTCTTAAATTTAAAAAAAAAAAAAAATGAGGAAGGAATCAAGGATCTTCTAGAAGTCTAGTCTTGAGAAAAAAATTCTTTAATCTTCAGGCAGCTTTGGAATAATTTTCTCCTGATCTCTAGAAGGTGGAGTTGCTTATTGAAGCAATTTGACAAAATTGAGGCAAACAAAATTAGACCAACCATCCTATTAATAAGATCGAGCAAAGCTTCCACTCTCGATTATAGTAACTTGGCAGATGAATGAGTTGGAGCTTTTGGTTCTAATATGAGATGAATAAATTTTAATTAGAATGAGTCTCTATGTGATGGCTTTCTTTATGCTTCTTAAAACAGCTTTTTAGTACAAAAATTTTTAATTTTGTATTAAAAAGCTATTTTAAGAAGCATAAAGAAAGCTGTCACAAACGAAGCCTGATTCTATCTGTGATTTAAGCTTGCTTGTGACAGTTTTTTTGCTACTTTTTAAAGCAGTTTTTTAGTATAATTGTTTTTTTTATGTTGGAGAGCTATTTTAGACTAGTCTATTTTTAGGACAGCTTTCTTAACTGGTTTGTTTTTCAAATCGTAATCATAATTTTTTTTAGTCATTATTTTTTCACCTCTTCTAATAAATTTTTGTACTAGAAGCTGCTATCTTCACAATATCTATACAATCATATTTATAAATAGTTGCACTGTAGTTGTTCCAAATTCCAAACCCTTAATTTGTATTTGAGATAAGTATAATATATGAAAAATCGACTAATAGATCACTATGAGACATTTAGTTCAGGACTAATAGATCACTATGAGACATTAAGTTCAAAGATAGCTTATGAGTATTATATGTTAATAAATAGTTTATGAATGAAATAATAAGAATTAATTATTTCTTTTTTTTTTAATCTTTATGCAATGTGGTTTGAATATGATAAAAATTTAATTGAATTGGTACAAATATGATATATTTTTATAGTTTTATCCACCATTTTAACTAAGTGCTAATATATCATAGACTTTAATCAAATGTTGTTCAAGCTAAATGGCAATTTGCAAAACTAATCTTCTTAGCTTGCTATATATATATATACTCATGTTGTAATTGTGATATAATTGATCTCAATTTTATTCCAAAGGAATTATTTTTTATTACTTTTATATAATCAAAAGATTAAATTGAAATTATATAATATTTTAGAACTAAAATTATCATATAAAAAAGTAGGATTATTTTTTTATAACTATATAAGATTCTCATAATTAGAAAAAAAATAAATATGAAAAATAACATTTGATGTCTTAGTCCGGTAGAACGGTGCAATAAGATGAATGGGCATTGACATCTGCGTAACTGCTTCGAGGTCATTAACGCATGATAAATGTGCATAATGTAAACGGGTTAGCCAAATGTGTTATTTACTTTAGTGCCATTTTCTTAGCTCTTTAAATACTGTATACAGACTGTTTTTCTCCATTAACAAAGATTACATTTCTTCTATCTCTCGTTTGTTTCACCCGTCTTCCTTCTTCCTTTCTTTCATGGTATCAAGAGCTAGTCCATGACAGATCAAGAATCCGTGACTTCCCTCCCTCCCTCTCCCGCAGCATCTTCCGGTGACACCACCGAACTGCATATTCCGGCACCTCTCAAATTTCTAATCTCCAACATCAAGAACCTGGTTTCGCACGCCCTCACCGTGGATAATTACGCCATTTGGCGTATACAGTTACTACAGCAATTCACTGCCAATGGGTACGCCGGTCATCTCACCAGAACGACTCCATGTCCATCCGACGTCAATACCTTCGCCTTCCAACGATGGAAGCTCGTCGACAACAATCTTCTTTCTGCTTTGTTCTTAACAGTTTCCCCCACGATCCTCCCCTACATTATCTCCTCATCCACTGCCAGTGAAGCATGGACAATTCTTCAATGTCGTCTTCAACCCTCCTGCCGGTCACGCTCCATCCAGCTCAAGAACGAGCTACACACGGTCCAGATGCGTGATCTCACCATGCAGCAGTATCTTACCCGAATAAAAATCATAGTCGACAACATCGCAGCTTCCGGCTCTCACGTCGACGTTGAAGACGTTATCATCTACATTTTAAATGGCCTTCCTTCATCTTACAATTCCTTCAAAGCAGCCATCCGTACCTACCCTCTTCCTCTTGATCTTGACATTATGTATTCTATGCTCTGTAGCGAAGAAATAAATGTGCAGTAAGAACTGGCGAAAGACACCGCTGCATCTTCAGGCGCCACCGCTCTCTACACAACCTCCGCAAATCAGACCCGAGGACAATCTCAACGCCGTTTCAGCAAACCCAAGAACTACGTGTCCAACGCCACACCGAACATTTCACAGGGTTCAACCAATACTCCAGTTGCCAATTCCGGCTCCAGACCAACTTGCCAAATTTGCAACAAGATTGGACACATTGCCTTAAACTGTTGGCACAGGAACAATCCTAATTATGCGCCAACCTCCCAAAGACCGATCCCTGCGTTTCTTGCTCAACAGAACACATCGGCCAATCAAGACTGGATCCTCAACTCAGGCGCTTCCAACCACCTAACACCGGATCTCAATGTCCTCCGTCAACCGTTCTCGTATCAAGGCTCAGACAGTGTATCCATCGCCAACGGATCTCACCTTCCAGTCGCACATTCCGGTCAGGGTATCCTTCCCCTTCCTGACACTCCTCGTAAGCTCTTCCTACGAAAACTTCTTCATGTTCCTCTTCTGTCTCACAATTTACTTTCTGTTTCCCAACTTACTACTGACAATCCTATTTCCATAAGTTTTGACGCTAATGGCTGTGAAATTAAGAACCTTCAAGACCACCGTCGGCTTCTTCGTGGGCCTCTACGTGACGGGCTGTACCACATTCCAAAAGTTTCTGCTCCTCGCGTCACTGCCTTCTCCACAAATCTCCAACAAGAACACCTCTGGCACAACCGCCTCGGGCATCCTCATCACCGGCTACTTCACATTCTTCGTCGCCATATACCTCATCTAGATCACATTTCTGCATCTATTTCTTGTAAATCCTGTAACACTGCCAAGAGTCATAAACTCGTTTTTAATAAAACTGGCTCTACTTCTGTACGCCCTTTTGATATTGTGCAATCCGATGTATGGGGACCGGCCCCTACTCCCTCTATTGAAGGATTTCGATACTATGTATTCTTTATTGATGATTTCTCGCGGTTCTCTTGGATGTATCTCATGCATAATAAACATGAAACTTTCTTAAAATTTAAACTCTTTTGTCAGTTTATTCATACCCAGTATAACAGGACTCCGAAGGTTCTTAGATCAGACGGCGGAGGCGAGTACAGCAGCATTGAGTTCACTTCCTTCCTGAACCTTCACGGCATACAACGGCAACTCTGCTGTCCTCATACCCCTGAGCAGAATGGACTGGCCGAATGAAAACACAGGCACATTCTCGAGCTCACCCGCACTCTGCTTCAAGAATCCAATCTACTGCACAGTCTTTGGGCCGACGCAGCTGCCACCGCGAACTACTTAATCAACAAACTTCCCTCGTCCTCTATCGATTTCCAAACTCCAATTTATCGTCTAAATGGCCGACCTCCTCAGTACGATCACCTTCGCATCTTTGGTTACCAGTGCTTTCCCTGGCTTCGCCCGTATGTGGACAACAAGCTCTCTCCTCGGTCCAGGGAATGCGTCTTCATTGGGTACTCTCCCATTCAAAAAGGGTACAAGTGCCTCGACATACAGACTGGGAAGACCTTCATATCTCGTCATGTTCACTTCAACGAGCTTCATTTTCCCTTCCAACATCTACCCAACAATTCTCCATCTTCACAGCCATCATCTACGATTTCACCTCTCCTACTGGTGCCCACATCCGTTAGTCATCCATCTCAATCCACTATACATCCTCAAAAAGAAACCAATCCTGCCCACTCTACTGCCTCTATACCACCTGCTCCTCCAACCCAACAACCACCGGATCCTCAGCCTACCTCCAAACAATCAGCCCCTGCTCTCTCATCACATCCTATGCAGACGAGATTTAAGTCGGGTATTACCAAACCCAAACAGATTTTATCTCTTCTCAGCAAGGCTGCTCCTTCTTCCACTCCCACATCTTACGCTCAAGCTGTCAAACACCCTCAATGGCGCACAACAATGATGGAAGAATTTCAGGCACTCCTTCGACAAGGCACTTGGACTCTCGTCCCGGCTCCGCCCAATACCTCCATTATCGGCTGTAAGTGGACCTACAAAACCAAATTACTACCAAATGGGGAAATTGATCGTTACAAGGCGTGACTCGTTGCACAAGGCTACGACCAACAATATGGCATTCACTACCGAGAGACCTTCAGCCCCGTCGCTAAGATGCCTACTATTCGCATCCTTCTCACCATTGCCGTCACTCGACAATGGTCAATTCTGCAGCTCGATGTCTCCAACGCTTTTCTCCATGGTGATCTTGCCGAAGAATTCTATATGCGGCAACCTCCAGGCTTTGAGGACACCGCCTTTCCCTCATCCGTCTGCAAACTCAACAAATCTCTATACGGTCTCAAGCAAGCTCCCCGGCAATGGTTTGAGAAATTAACCGGTTATCTTCAGGATCAAGGCTTCAGGTTCAGTCGTTTCGACCCTTCGCTTCTACTCTTTCAACACAATTCTATCAAATATTTCTTTTAATCTACGTGGATGATATTATTGTGACAGGCAATGATCAAGTGGCTATTCAAAGCCTCCTCACCAAACTCAAGTCGCAATTCGCCCTTCGTCAGCTCGGACACATTTCCCTTTTCCTCGGGATTCAAGTGATCCGGCGGCCCTCCGGACTGTTCCTAACACAACAACACTATGCACAAAAACTTCTCGACGACTCGGGTTTCGCGGATTGCAAACCGACCAGCACGCCTACTTCACCAAAGACGCCCGCTACCGAGGCCAACACTCAGATGTTCGACAATCCTTCCCTCTATCGTCGACTCGCCGGCTCGCTCCAATATCTTTCCATCACTCGTCCCGATATCGCCTTCGCCACTAACCAGATTTGTCAACATATGCACAAGCCTACAATTGCAGATTTTCAATCTCTCAAGCGACTCTTGCGGTATATTAAAGGCACCATCAGCTTCGGTTTGCCCATCACTCCCGGAGACCTGACCATTCAGACATTTACGGATGCGGACTGGGCATCTGATGCATCCGATCGGAAGTCTATTTCCGGATACTGCATCTTCTTGGGACCGAACTTGATCTCCTAGTCATTTAATAAACAAGTTACGGTCGCCAAATCCTCCACCAAAGCTGAATATCGCTCGCTCTCTGCTGCAACTTCGGATGTTATCTGGCTCCGACGACTGGTCGCCGAACTTGATCTTCCTCAGCACACCGCGACCATCATACACTGTGACAATACATCAGCCATTGCCCTGGCCAAAAACCCGGTCTTTCATGCTCGCACCAAGCACATAGAGATCGACTACCAATTTGTGCGTCAACACATTAACTCCGGGGCAATCACGATTCAACATATCTCTTCCGCCGATCAAGCAGCGGACATCTTAACCAAACATTTTTCTCCTACCCGTTTTCATGAACTCAGACGCAAATTAACCATTCAACCCATGAATGCTTAATTTGAGGGAGGCTGTAAACGAGTTAGCCAAATGTGTTATTTACTTTAGTGCCATTTTCTTAACTCTTTAAATACTGTATACAGACTGTTTTTCTCCATTAATAAAGATTACATTTCTTCTATCTCTCGTTTGTTTCATCCGTCTTCCTTCTTCCTCAAGTTCTTTCACATAAATGTCTATTTAACACTTAGTTCTGCACATTTATGATTTGCTGAAATTTGCTATAATTATTCGAGGGATAAGTTTTTAAAATGCTGTCACTTATTAATTATTTTGACTAAAAACAATTAAAAATGATGTAAATTATTTGGTAACCCAACGAATGACTCTGACGGGGCAAAATCCATGTGGCAAAGGGTTTTCGGGCGCAAGTGGGACGAGTCGGGTATTATTAGGCTTGATGGGGCAAAGGGTCTTCGAGCACAGGAGGGATGGGTCGGCTCTTAGCCTCTTAGGCATGGATGGATTGATGTGGTCATGAGTCTAGATCAAGGCAAGACAACTTAACGACTGGTAAGCCAAATCATTTAAAAAGGAAACTACTTGCCCATTTTGCCCATTAAAAAAATAAAATCAAAATTTTATTATAGTAAAATTAATAAATTAAATTAGTAAATTATTTTTTAGTAAAATTAATAAATTAGATTAGTAAATTATATTTTAGTAAATTTAATAAATTAAATTAGTATATTGTATTATAGTAAAATTAATATATAATTTGAGAAGTCGTTTACTATTTAAAAGGCTTGCTCAAATAATATATTAATTTATTAATATTATTATAGTTTATAAAAATTTGTCCATTTCTTGCTCTACAAAGTCAAATTAATAAATTAGATTTTAGTAAATTAATCAATTAAATTAGTACATTTTACTATAATAAAATTAATAAATTAAATTAGTACATTTATTACTGTAAAATCAATAAATTAAATTAATATATAATATGAGAAGTGGTTTACTATTTAAACGACTTGCTCATATAATATATTAATATATTAATTGTACTATAATTTAATTTAGTAGTTTAATTTATTAATTTTACTAACATATAATATATTAATTTAATTTGTTAATTTTACTAAAAAATAATTTGCTAATTTAACATATTAATTTAATTTTATTAGTTTTACTATAATATAATTTACTAATTGTACTGAAATATAATTTACTAATTTAATTTATTAATTTTGCTGTAATATAATTCACTTATTAATTTATTAATTTAATTTGTTAATTTTACTATAATAAAATTTACTGATTTTATTTTTTAATGGGCAAAATGGCTCTGAGGCAACGGCTCGCCCTTTCGCGATCGACCCGTCCTTCCTGTCTTGCCTCTCGTCGCTTGATCAGATCAATCCATCCAAGCCTAGGACCTGACCCGTCCCACATGAGCCCAAACACCTTTGCCATGTGGAGTTGCCCTGTCAGAGCATTGGATTACCAATAGGGGTGTCAATATTTGACTCGACATGAAAACCCGACCCTGAAAATTTGGGTTGGACCCGACCCGATTTCAAAATGGGTCGGGTTCGGGTTCCAAAAATTGACCCATTTAAAAAACGGGTCAGGTTCGGGTTGACCCGGCGGGTTGCCGGGTCAACCCGGAAACTGTTTAATTCAAAAAATTTCGAATCCCGCAGCCGCCCGTTGCCCGCCCGCGCTTCAAGAAACAATATTATATTTTTAATATTTTACTTTAATATTTTATCATTTTGATCTATATGAAAAAGAAAAGTGATAAAATGCTGCATAATGCAAATCATCATAAGTTCATTCTGCATGGCAATCAAGCTCTAAGTATTTAAATTCTTAGGAAAAATATGCCCCACATTAGGGGTGTAACGAGTCAGGTTGAGCTTGAGCTTTATTACTTGTTTGAGTTGAGCTCGAGCTTGAGCTTTATTCTACGAGTTTAAGCCAGCTCATGAGGCGGCTCGTTTGCGTGAAAGAGAGAAATTTAAGCAATTATTATAATAAAATGGCTTAAAAAATAAAATATTAAAAGAAAATATAATAAAGAATAACATAATATAAGAAAATGATATAATTTCTAAATATTTTTTTAAAAATTTTGTTCTTAAAATTCTAAATACTAATGTATTTTAAGCGCATTTTTATATTAATATTTTTTAAATGAGTTGGCTCTCGAGCTAACGAGTCAAGTCAGGCTGAGCCCATACTTGACTTTTTAGCTCATCAGACATTTATCGAGTCGAGTCAAAACTGGTTCGCGAGTCAGCTACTCACTTATACCTACCCCCACATGCTTCAGATGCTTATTTTTATATTTAAGTACCAAGCCGGTGCCGGATTACTGAATCGATGCACACATGCATGGAACAGGCGAGCTAACTTTGTATTTACAAAGCAAATTGAGTTGGTAGGGTCTAATACTATAAACGATCTGCATATTGATTGATAACAAAGGCTTCAACAGGCTCTGAGCAAAATGCGAGCAGTTGGAACAATCTATTATTCTACTTAACATATTTTAATTACACTAGCACTAACAGCCACACTCTGTTACTTCTTAAAACACACACACAGCACTCTCACCATTATCTTTATTTGCTTAGTTCATATAACTGTTTGGGATCACAAGAGAAAATACATATATAGCCTTACTGATTAGAATTACAGAATTTTGATATACATGAAAATTAGTTCTGCTTGCGGCTAGTTCTTCTTCTTGTTCTGCGGTTCCTGCTTCCTGGAAATACCCACATCAGCTTGGTATCAGAGTTTCGATGGACTTGTGAACTGCCATAGGAGATTTATTCGTGGTTTTAGCATTATCAAGTCCAAAACTTTTAACTGGTGTAGTGAACAACAACGGAGATTTGAGACGATTAATGAAGTTCATACCACTGCGCCTATACTTGCACTTCCAAATTTCGGTAAGCCCTTCCAGGATGACACCGATGCATCGACAACAGGCATCGGAGTTGTTCTTTCACAAGATCATCGCCCCATTGAGTTTTTCAGCGAAAAACAAAGTGAATCCCGCACAAAATGGACAGTCTACGAGCAAGAGCTTTATGCCGTCATAAGGGCCTTTAAGCATTGGGAGCATTATCTTTTGCATCAAGATTTTGCGTTATGTACTGACCACCAAGCTCCCAAATACACCAATTCACATAAATCGAAATAACTGGCCTAGAGTGTTTAAAAGACCTGTATGCCTCAGACAGAGAGTTCCATAACATTTGGCACGCCTATGGAGCATGGGAACGACTCTTGGGCTTCTCCATCCATCATGGGTACCTATTTAATTAAAAATGATTTGCTCTACATCCATGTATTATCCTGGGTCATCAATTAATTAAAGAGATTCATTGTAATTGTCTTGCCGCTCATGTGCGAAGAGACAAAAGTGTTGAATAGCTGCAATTGCGTTTTTTTTTTTAATTATTTTCCCTCATCTATGCAGAGATGTATCTCGTTTCATCAAGCGGTGTTCAGTTTGTCAACAATACAAGGACTACGGGTAGAATGTAGGCCTTTATACGCATCTTCCTATTCTGAAGATGATTTGGGAGGATCTAAGTTTTGACTTTATTTTTGGAGTTCCTCGGACCAAATATGGCATTGATTTTATTATGTTGGTTGTTGACAGATTTTTAAAAATGTCACATTTTATCGTTTGTAAGAAAACCTTCGGTGCTCTGCACATTGCTCATTTGTTTTTTGATGAAATTGTTCGTCTCCATGGTATACCAAGAAGTTTTACTTCAGATCGAGATGCAAGCTCAGAAGCCACTTTTGACTAGAATTGCGGAAGTGATGAACACTAGTTTACAGCTTAGTTCAGCTTACCATCACCAATCCGACGGGCAAACCGAAGTGGTGAACATGACACTTGGCAAAATGCTTCATTGTTTAGTCCAAGACCACCCCAAACAATGGGATGAAGTATTAAGCCAAGCAGAGTTTGCTTACAACTCCATGCCTAACCACTTGAATGGGCATAGTCCATTTAGCATTGTATACACTAAAGCATCTAATCATAAAGTGTATGTTGCTGTCCTTCCAAAATGTCGAAGTAAAATGGTGATTGATTTGGCAAACCAGTTTTCCAATATGTTGTCTAATGTTCGCAGCAAACTTCAAGTCTCCAATGAGCATTATAAGGCACAAGTTGATAAACATCGTCACTACAAAGTGTTCCATCCAGGCGAACTACTGTGGGTCTATCTCTGTCGAGAAAAATTTCCACCGAGAAAACATTTCCTTGCAAGATCAAAACAATTCCAATCCTCAAGAAAATCAACAAAAAAGTTTATATTGTCGATTTACCAAAACACCTTAATATTCCTTCCACATTTAATGTAGCTGATATTTTTCCTTAACATTCAGCTGATACTGACATAGATGATAAAACTAGGACTTGAGTTCTTCTAGTAATGGAGCAAGGTGATGCGGAGCATATTCAGCGACAAGAATAACCTATTCTACTTGTTATATTATAGTTACACTAGCAGTAACAACAACACTCTATTACTTCTTAAAACTCACACACAACACTCTCACCACAAGAGAATATGTAGCGCGCTCACACACGAAAAATAGTTCTGCTTGTTGCTAGTTCTTCTTCTTGTTCTGTTCTTCTTGCTTTATGGAAATAGCTGCATCATTTATATTAATCAATGTGTTACGCACAATATTGAAAATGAAAATTTAGTTTCCATAACACACCAACCATGTTAAAAATGAGTCATTTTGTTCGTATAAAGATTTAAATAGGCATCTTACTCCTTACTACATATCATTTGTCATATCTCTTTACCAAATCATTTGATGGTGATGCTTATTATTGATTATTTTGACTTTATTTGTGACAGCTTTTTATCATTATTTTTTTGCTTATTTTAAGAAAATTTTATACTTAAAAATTACGATAAAAAATAAAAAAAATTATCCCAAATAATATTTCTGTTTGAAGGAGAGGCAAATAGTACTTAACTATAGCTTAATTTTTACACAGTTGAAAGAAAGGAAATAGAATTCACATTTTTTTCTCTTTAGACCAAAGCAGTTCAGTCTTTAATTCAACTGCTTTCCGATCGTCTTAATTCTACGCTATATTTATTACGAAAGACGTCAAAAGTATCATTCAAATAATAAAAAAACAAGAAGTAATGTCTTCAATAAGTCTTTCTGAATGTCTCACTAAAAGTACAGATCTTTCAGCGAAAATAAAGCCGACCGATATTAAGGAATAACTATACTGTTATTCGGAGATGGATTTTATTTTTTTTTAATTTACCCAAAAAAAAGATGGAATTTTTAACATGCTATAATATGAGAATTATATATATATATATGTTGACCCCTACACTAAAACACATGCAAAACGGAATGTAATCTACAACTCAAATGACGGTCGACGGGTGCGACACATCACTTTAAAGGTAAAACGACATCCGATCGTCGAACGGAGTGAGTCGTACTAATCAGAATGTCAAATTTGCCTAATTGTGACCAGCTCGCAGTCGAATCGAACGAGAGAGATCAAAATCGGCTATCGATGTGAAACCCTTAAGTTTTGAAGTTGTTTTTGAAATTATGTAGCGTTCATCTGTACAAATCGTCTGGATGATTAGGAGTTTTGAACAGAGTCGATCGTCCTAGGACAAAAATCAATTATCGTTCGTACAATTTGCATACATAGCCAATTGTCCCAGGGCGAAAAATAATTATCGTTCGTACGATTTGCGTACATAGTCGTCGTCCCAGGACAAAAAATAATTATCGTCCGTACGATTTGCGTACATAGGAGATCATCCCAGGATGAAAAATAATTATCGTCTATACGAATTCTGTTTGAACACGAAAGGAGCCGATCGTCCCGGGACGAACGAAAAATATCGTCCGTACGATTGAAAATATCTCTTCTCTATATAACTGCCTGTTTGACACATTTTGAAGAGAGAAAAAGAGGAGAGAGAAAGAGAAGGAGAAAGAGGAAGAAACCTGGTTTTGGGAGACTTCGGTTCGTTTTCATTCGTCGACGCAGTTGAGAAAGTTGATCGACTCCAGGTAAGGCACATTATGCCTATCTCAATTTTCAGAAATGTGAGTTTTAACGAATATTTCGATTAAAGTTTTGTATCCGTTAGTGAAAAATGGGAATAACTTTGCACATGTAAAACTTTTACCGCATAACTTTTGGTATGTTGTAGAGATTATGAATTTGCATGTTTTGAATATTTTCTGGAAATTTTTTACCAGGTATTTTGAAATTTGCGGGATTTTTATCGAATAGAAAATTATCTGAATATTGAAAAATGATGCTTCAGTACAATAAAAGTTTTGAAACGTTACTTTACACGATCTCTGGTAATTTGTTAATTTTTTGAAACTGTGCATTTTTGCCTCGTTGAATTTTTTGTTATTTACTGTTATACTATCTGATGATATTTTGATACAAGCTTAATTACTTTGTAAATGATATTATGTGATGATGTATATGCATATGTGATTGAATGAAATATGCTGGGAGTTATAAAGGGCCAGAATCCTTTGAGATTATGTCTGTGTCAGGGAATGAGGCATAATGGGCCAGAATTCTTTGAGATTCTGTCTGGGTCTGGGAAAGGAAATCTGATCTAAATAATTATGTATATCTGATATGTTCTGGTACTGTAAGCACAAAGGGAAGCATAAGTGGACAGAATTCTTTGAGGTTCTGTCTATGTCAGAAAAATTCATAAAGGGCAAGAATCCTTTGAGATTCTGTTTGTGTCAGGGAAAGATTTGAAATGTGATTTGAAAATGTGATTTGTACGATTCTGTGATATGAATTTTATTCAGTTCTTTGGTATCTGTTATTTGATTCTGTATGATTATATATTCTGTACGATTAACTGAACTCAATATGATTTATCTGATTTATGTACGAATATCTGAATTATGTCTGATTCTATACGATTATCCAAATTCTGTGTGTTTATCTGGATTTCTGATGAATATCTGAATTCTGCACGGTTATATGAATCAGTGAATGAATTACTATGTATCTCTATTTTGTGATTTCCAGTTCAGTAATCAAGTGATTCGAAGTAAGCTGTTTTAAATCTTCTGTATAGCATTTTTAAATGAGAGTGTTTGGAAATTTAGTTCGACTAGTGTGATCTTGCTGAGCTGTTAGCTCACTGTGGTTTTATTCGTGATTTTCAGGATCTCGGAAAGGAAAGAAAGTTGTGGACTAGCCGAACAGAATCTGATATGAAATTATAGGTATTTTATCATTTTGATTTTTGTACAGTCATGACTAGTTTACTTTTATGTTATGTACCTTATGCCTGAAGTCATGTACTGTAATGTATATGATTATTTTGATGTATGTAAAGAAATACTTTGTGGATGAGTTTTTCTGTATTTAAAAATTTTAGTGGCTATGTAGTCTATTTTTCAATGCATATTGGAAGAATGCCTGATAAGAAATTCCAAAACTAGATTCTTGGGTTCGCCGTCGTAACTCAAAATGATAGGATCCGTCCTGGTTGGGCTGGGTTGTGATAATTGACACCCGAAAATAACACACGATTTTTGTTATGAAGTATTTGCTCACTCGAATACTTCAATACAGAATCCCACCTCGATAGCTCATTTGCTCCGGCATAACAACACTTAGGTAACAGAATCCCACCTTGATTGCCCACTAGCACTGGCATAAAAGAAGCCCACTTCAGTCGCCCACTGGTGCCAACATAATAGAATCTCACCTTGGTCGCCAACTAACGTCGGCATAACAGAATCCCACATTGGCTACCCACTCCCCACTAGCGCCGGCATCACATAACAACACTTCACAACATATTTTTCAATGCATTTCATTAATTAAAGCATAATTGGACTGAATTCAAAAGTTGTCAAATTGTCCCAACGGTAGACAACAGAAATACTAGTGAGTAAAAATTCATAATTTCTAAACATAACCTAATTACCACAATTTGTGTAAAATATAATTCTCAAGCTTTAATTAAGTTGAAGCACTATTTTTAGATGTCAAAAGAAATATCTGAATAGAAAAAAATTATTTTTTTTCAAAATCAACTGGCAAAAAATTTTTAGAATATACTCAAAATATTTATAATAACATTCTCTACAACATATTAAAAATTACACGGTGAAAGTTTTACCAAAACAAAGTTATCGTCATTTTTCGATAACAAAAATAAAAATTTGAGCAAAAAAATATCAAAAATGCAAAATAACTAAAATATGAAATAGGCAAAATGTAACCTACCTCAGGACGAGCAAATTTCCCAACTGGGCCGATGGACGAAAATCGCTTTATGATTGTCAAAACCTAGTTTCCCTCTTTCTCTCTCCTCTCTTTCTTATTTCTCAATAAGCATTTCCCTGTTGCACGAAATAAAAGGAAAAGTAGATTTAAGCCATTTAATAAATCCACTATGGATTTAGATATTTTGAAAAATAATAATATTATATTAAATTTTATGTATAAAATTCTTAGAAATTTAAATATTGGGCTTGCACCAATATGAAACCATAACTTGCATCAATATTGCGCCGGCATCACCATTCGCTTTAAGTGCAAGGTGGTGAATCTCTAATTTTAAATATTAAATTTTCAATGAAACCATAACTTGCACCAATATTGCGCCGGCATCACCATTTGCCCCACCATTCGCTTTAAGTGCAAGGTGGTGAATTTCAAATTTTAAATATTAAATTTTCAAATACCAAATCATATTGCTACTATACGTCAGATAAAAAAGTCCCCGCAAAATGAGGGCGAAAATCTCTAGGTAGTGTCTTATTTCAAACCTAATTTGCCCTCTGAAAATTTGCCATGGACGGGACTAGAGGTCTGTGCATGTAGTCTTGAATGAAACCCTTAATGATAAGGAAGAGGAGAGTAAGTAGTTAAAACATCTTGTTGGGGAGGCTGTTGCTGCAATCAGTGGCATGATCATCAGTCCCAAAATCATTGATGATGAAGAGTTGAGAAAGCTGATAGAAGAGCAACATGAAGTTAAAAGAGGATGATATTTTTAATTGTTATTTAAAAAATTAAATATTATGTGAGTAAATAATAAAAGTTATATTTATGTAAATAATAATAATGATTTACCATCTGAAATCTTAATACAGTAAGGCTTAATTATTGTCCTCTTTATTGCTAGTGATTTTTGGGCTCTATAATCACGGATTGAGACTTCTTATGCTGGGAAAAAAAAAGTGAATCATGTTAGTTGTTATATATATGCCTAACAATTTAACAAGAAACTAAAGCTTCGTTTGAGACGGTTTTCTTACTGCTTTAAAGCAGCTTTCTAGTAAAAAAGTACATTTTTATACAAAAAGTATTTGTTATATATACGCCTAACAATTTAACAAGAAATTAAAACTTTGTTTGAGACGGTTTTCTTGCTGCTTTAAATCAACTTTTTCGTAAAAAAGTCAAGTTTTATACAAAAAGTAATAAGAAATAAGAAAGCGGTCTCAAACCAAATCTTAATTTAAAATTTTTTAAAATTTAAATATTACACCAAGATTCATATTTGATCCCATCAAATGAAAATGTGAAGGAATATTCAATTTTTACCTAGAATAGCACAAACATATATAGCTCTAAAGCCACCCAAATAAGTATAAGGAATTAGCTTTCCAATAAGCGTTTTTCATAAGCAGTGCAGTGGTTTTAATTCACATCAGATTCGGCATACTCAAACTGCAAGAAATTATAGGAAGAAAACTGACTTTTCCATTAAACAGAAAATTCTCAAACAAGAAAAATCTGCAACAGAAAGATCAAACTTTGCTTGGGATTCAAGCATGAAAATTAAATGAAATCCGACAGAATCCATTGATGAGCTTTCATCAAATTTCCTATGGTCCAATTACTTAGAAAGAGAAACAAAATAACCTAAAATCATTAAGTTTTCAATCGATTGCTGCCATCTTTTCAGTGATTTCACAGAAGTGTCTGCACACGTGTGAGGCCTCTTCTTCTCTAAGATCATTTATTATTTTTTTATTCTCAAAATCAAGGCATAAATACGCCAAATGTGTAACTTCTAATTTTTTTCATAAGCATCAGAAAAAAGCGCATTTTATAAAAAAGTGTGTTTTTTCAATTAAAATTACTTATAAAGTAAGTTAATAAAAAAATTTAAAAATGAGCAAATACGAAACTTAATTATCCTGATTCAACAGAAACCAGAACACCCATTGTTGCTTAGCTTAGTTGGTAGGCGAGTTGGTTGTGAACCTCCCAACTCGTGCTCGATTCCCCTCGAGCAGCAGCGCCTCTTAAGTGGGGTTCAATCAAGTGTGGGCCAAGAGATTTCTGAGGTGGCTGCATCTTCTAGGTCAGTCGAGATTAGTCACACCGCCAAATGCTCTTTTGGGTGTGGCAACAGGAGGGATACTCCGTTTCAAAAAAAAAATTGGAACTTTGATCGTGATTTTAAAAGAGACTGGATCGAATTTTACTTCCCGATTTCTATAAATTTCTTAATTTTTCTTGTAAATTCTTAATTCTTTTTTTCTAATATGAAGAGAAACTAGGACATGAAAATTCAATTTCTTAAGAAACCGGTTTTCTAATTAAAAAATTCTCATGTACATTGTTTCTTATTTTTACATTGTTTTGCTTATTTTTTATAACCGAATTTCTTAAACCTTTTCTTACTTTTTATAACCGAAATTATAATCGAATTTTTTTATAACCGAATTTTTTATAACTGAATTTCTTATTTTTAAACTGTTTTGCTTATTTTTACACTGTTTTTAATAACAAAAATTCTTATTAAATATTAAAAAACATGCATAATAGTTTTATTTTAATTAAAATTATTGTTTCATTACATTTATTTTCTTTTACAAAATTAAAATAAAAAAATTTAAATTTATTTTCTTTTACAATATTAAATTTCTTAAATATTTAATAATATACTAATAAGTTCTGATTAAAAAAATAAACAAATCAGCTTAAATAAAAAAAATGAGAACAAATAAAAATAATTTTATTTTATTTTTTAAAACATAATCAGCTTTTAAAATAAGCAAATCAAGAAATTCAACATGAAAATTGGGTTTCTTAAGAAATTCCGATTTACAGTACAAATTCTGATTGAAAGATTTCAAATTCAAACTAAATTGCATGAAACTTTTTTTTTTTTTTGTAATAAGATAAAAATTGAAGCAAAAAAAAAACAAATTTCCATATAAAAAACTCTACACTGAGCCACACATAAAGTCCCCAACAAGAACATCTAACCTCCCTCCTTTTCTCTTCATTGATATCATTAAATGCAGAAGCCAGCTGTAACACTTCACAGATCCATGACAGTGAGAGGAAGCTAACCCATACCTACAAGCAAACAGATCCATCCATACACAAATTTGAATTTCAAATCTTCCTTCACTTCTCCTCCATTCAGAATTTGAAAGCTTACCATATTGGAATTCTTTTTTCTTCTGAATTTAAGTTCAAATCTGATGAGAACTGTAAAGTTTATGTGAGATTATTGTATTGGAGTAAAGTTAGGTATTTTGCATGCATCAGAAATGAACTGAAACTAAAACTGAAGCTAAAACATTTGCAATTCAATCCATTTCATAAGTGATTGCTCCCAACTTTGTTCTGTCTCCCTACAATCCATAGAAGTGTTCTTCTTGCAAATGAAGGAGTTTGTTCAATCTGAGAACAAGAACTATTGACACAGCTACCAACTTCTACATCCAGATCCATCTCACTTCCACTCTTCTCCCACTCTTCTCCTGAATTGAATCGTTTCTTCTTGGAATCCTCGGCGAGGAAACCATGCAATGGCGAGCGGAAAGAGAAGGCTCTTCTTGAAGAATCGCGGTCGAAAACCGCCTTTTCTTGTCTTGGTTGGAGCCATATCTTTGAAACTGAGAAGCTCTCCTTCTTGTGAAGATTGGAAGCATTGTTAGCTCTGAGCTCAGAACTGTTGAATTCATCCAAGGCTCTGAATTCTTCCCTTCTTGGATGGCAACCACACTCCGACATCGCCGAACGATAACCTGGTCTCTTGACACTGAGCTTCTTCTTCTTAATGGAATTGAGTGCTACTTGAAGCATACAGCTCTCATCCATTACATACTCATATGAACCCATGGAGAAGCATCTCCTCTGGCTCTTTTCAAAATTCCTATTGCCAGTGCTACTTCCTTCTCCTCCTCGTTCAATATCAACATTTCGAAATTTCCCAAGCTTAACAGATACAACCTTTTCATCCTGCAACCCAAATGAAGCTGAACTTAATTCCTCCTTGATCACAACCCCAGATGTTTTGCGAGATGAATCCGAAACCCGCGGCGTAAAATCGTTCTCTCCAGGGAGTCCCAGGTGTTGATTCAGCCCAGGTTCTTCTCTATTAGATGCCAGAAACTCCCTTGAACTCTCACTTCCAGATTCAAGCACTAGGACTACTGGATTGAAGCTATTATGAGCTGGAGAATAATCAGGGAAAAGGCTTCTTCTGCAAAGAGGACAAGTGGAGTGGGAAAGAAGCCATGTATCTATGCACTCAATATGAAAGGCATGGCTGCACTTGGGAAGAAGCCTGAGCTTGTCCTGTGGCTCAAATTCACTCAAGCAAACAGCACAATCAAATGGGTCCTTTAAGCCTATTATGGCTTTGTAGAGGAAAACAGGTAAGGTGTCAATGAAGGACTGGTCCACCCCTGCATCATGGAGATGGAAGAGCTCCTGAAGCTGGCCTTGTAGAGCAGTACCATTGTCTGAATCTTCTGGTTCTCTTACTGTGGGTCTAAGGAGGAATCTAACAAGAAGGTGAAGAATACCAGAAACGAAGAAGATGACTGCTAGTATTACAATTATGAGAAGGATGCTTGGGCTGATTTTACTCTCAAATTTGGTAATGGAAAGTGGAGGAGGAGGAGAGATGGAGGAAATTATCTCCTTGGATGGATTCATGGAGACCCAATCCATGTATACTGGCTTTCAGGAAAGGCATAAAGAAAGAGAGGAGGAAGAACTAACCAGAGCTTGATTTAAGTTAAGCTCTCGTGTGAATTCAAGAAGAAGAGTCTCAGAAGAGAAGAAGCGTGATGAAGAAGAAGAGGTGGGTGGGTTAGTGATGGATACAGGAATTATGGGAGGCACAGAGAGTTAAATGAATTGATTGTAATGGCTGAGGAGGAAGACCAAAGCAATTAAAGCTAGTAATAGCTGTGGTTGGAGAAAATGAATGAAAGCAGTATGATAAGAGGGATGGGTAAGGATAGAGAATTAATATATGATGGTTAGTGATGATGAGATAGATCTCTGATGAATTTAAAAAAAAAATAGGATAGGCTATTCCCTTCATCTTCAGTTTGACTTCGAAGAGATAACAGGCTGCAAATCCAAGATGAACATTAATTTACTGTACAGTTTAACATACGGCCAAATTAGTATAGATTTCATAACTCATCGTTGGCCCAAATTATACTGTGTGGACGCCAAACCTTCTCGATAGATCAATCAAAATGCATCACGTTTTGCTCATTAGCCGGCTCGGTATTGTTTGGTACCGCTCGGTACCCAGCTTTGTATTGATGATGTGGCTCATTTTGAACTGTGTTCGGCATCCACACATAATAATTTCTGCATCATTGAACTCATGATGTGCTATTTACTCCTTATGTTAATTTATTTCTCACTTTTTCACTAATGACTATTGTCAACTGCTATTTTATTTGACTCGGGGAGAAATTATTCTACGTATAGGTCGGACACAGTTCTATGTTCGCATACAAATTACGTGTAGTCATGTCAGCAGTATTGAGCCGTGGTACCGAGCAAAGGGTGGCATGATACATTTTGATTGGTCTCCGAATGACGTTCAGTATCCACACAGAATAATTATTCAGAAGAATGTGGATACTATCGTGAATATATCAATATAATATTTTAAATGTGAATTTTACATACAACATTGTGATTATGCATTATTTATCAGTTTGTGATGCTTATTGTGAGATTCTGCGATAGTATTGCTATGAAAGTCTTGTCCCTTAATTTTGTATATATCTGCTTTCATTTGCTCATCTGTTCATTTGAAGGTTACTCTCCTTTCATGTGATTTATAAGGTATTTTTGATATTAAATTGCTTTGATATAAATTAATGCTTCGTTTGGGATGACTTTCTTACTGCTCCTTAAAATAAATTTTTATACAAAAATTAAAATTTTTATATTAAAAAACTGTTTTAAGAAATAGTAAAAAAATCATCCCAAACGAAGTCTAAATATGAATAGAGATTGAATTATGACTTATATGGTTGTTGTAAGAATTTATTGCTAGCATTTTTTATGTGGATGTTGGCATAGCTAAAGAATATTTAAATGTAATTTAAGGTTCATAATAGAGCATAAGTATGTTAAATCAATAGCATTGAAATGAAATAGAAGAGAATGAATGATAGAAGAAAGGGAAGTGAAAAAGAGAGAGATTATCTTGCCAAGGATTAAATGAAGAGAAAAAACAAGAGGGGTCATTCATATTTGTTCGAATCAAATAAATTTTAATTTATCATCAACTAATATTTATCATTCATCACAAGTGCTTACATTTAGAACATAACAAAACAAATGCATAATGTGGTAATTATTGATAAGACTTGTTGCGTCCTTGAGTATTCGCGGCGGTAGAGAAATATAAAGCTTAATGTCTTAGCATTGTACAAAGATTCAGCACACAAGCAGATGAAAGAGAGAAGATGCATCATTTATAAGAGATACCAAAATTTTTATGTGGATACTCCTGAAAATGGGGAAAAACCACGGGGACTAGTCCAGTTTGAATGAATCCAATCGTATTTACAGTTGATTACAATTAAGGCCCTTTCTTGGGAGAAGGCATTGGCTTGATGTCACAAATGTACATCATATAGAGCGCATTACATGATGGGAGTTATAATAGTCAACATAGACATGTTTGTTTGGTTGGCAGGACCATATTTGGTAGGATAGAGATCGGAAAGATTGTACTAGGCAAGAGGTCTGGGTCAAAAAGACTGTTGTATGACGATGTATGTTGGAAGGACCGTAGAAGATAACTGAGGTCAGAAGGACCATAGTCGGTAGGAGATAGGGGTCCGAAAGATCATAGTTGGCAGGAGACCATGGTTAGAAAGACCGTTGTCTGGTGATGGAGGTTGGAAGGACCATAATAGGCGACGGAGGTCGGAAGAACTGTAATCGGCAGGAGATCGGGGTCAGAAAGACTGTTATTTGGTGATTGAGGTCTAAAGGGTCATAGTAGACGATGGAGGTCGGAAGGATCGTAGTCAGCAGGAGATAGGGGCCCGAAAGACTGTAGTAGTAGGGCGGTACTTTGGGAGAACTCTGGGCATCAGGGGGTGGCTCGACAGAAGTTCGGGCCTCAAGTGGTGGTGCGATAGAAGTCTGAGCCTCAGGTGGTGATCTGGCAGAAGTCTGAGACTCAGGTGGTGGTCCAGTTGAAGTTCAGACCTCAGGTGGTGGTCCGGTAGAAGTCCGGGCCTCAGGTGGTGGTCTGGCGGAGCTCTAGCCCTTAGGTGGTGGTCTGGTGGAACTCTGACGTCAAGAGGTGGTTCGATGGTGCTCAAAGCCTCAAGTGGTGGTTAGGCGAAACTCCGGGGTTAGGCGGTGGTTTTGTGGAGCTCAGGGCCTCAAGTGGTGGTCAGACGGAACTCCGGTGTTAGGTTGTGGTTCGGCGGAGCTCAGGTTCTCAAGTGGTGGTCCGGCAGAACTTCGACCTTAGGCGGTGGTTCGACGGAGCTTAGGCCCTCAGGTGGTGGTCTAGCGAGCTCAGGCGGTGGTTGAGGAGGAGCGAGGAGGCAAGAGAGATCTCCGATCTCTCTCTTGTTCTCTTTCTTGGAGCCCCCCTTTCAAGAGAGAAGAGGAGGTCTATTTATAGATTTCCTAGGGTGGGAGGGCCCGTAAATAGGTGGGATATATCAAGGGCATATGGGGAGCGGCTTGGATGGACGGCCGATGTTGAATCCCTTGATCATGGATCATTTGATGGACATTTGATTGTCTTAGTAATTTCAGAATGCATTGACCTTGGACTCGTTGGATTTGTCTCGTCGATCCGCTCGATTTGACTATAAACACTGGAAACAATTTGGTAATCCAAATTGTGGTTCGATTCCTCCAACAGCGCTTCAGACCTTTATATAATTTGGACCCATTTGAGCTCAGATTGAGTCGAATTCGGTGTTGTTGGGTTCGTTTTTTTAAGACGTTCAGTTCGATTATAAGTTTGCTGAAATCAAAGTTCAGATGATATCCGATTCAATTTTTAAAGTTTCCAACTTGATACCCGATCAAGATAATTTTTGCACACGTATCAAGACTTATTATACATTACTAAACAAGTAAAATCAAAGCTAAAACATCAATAATTTGGTTGTCCCGTGCATCAAGTGGGCTACTAATTAGGGTTTGACACTGATATGATAGTATTCTTTTCAATTATTATATACATATGAATCATATTTTTTTATATAATTTTTGTTGAAAAGTTGTGCTTGGATATGCATCAATGATTAGATAATAGTGGGATTCTTTTTTTAATTTGTATTATCATTCATAAAATATTTTATCTCTTAGTTCTTTTACCTTTAGGAGATAATATATTGTATTTTATCTCTTTTTTATATGTATTTTTACTTTTTACTTGTACCGTTTATGAATCAACGAGTATAATAATGTATTGAATCATTTCAGTCTTATAGTGATACTGAAAACTGCATTGATTTTGTTGCTACGAAATAGTTTCCCGTTCTTACTATGATAATGAACGGATAATCACAATCATAAAATCATTTTGCAACAAACATTCATGACTATGTCTTTATTACAAACTCAAACGACAAATCTCTCAGACCAATCGAATATAATTTATGACTAATTATTCTACAGTAATCTTCACAACAAATTTGTCATTTGCAACATTGCTCAATGAACTAGCTATGAATTTTGTGGTCAAAACCCCATTGTGCCACCAAAATAAAAGTCATTCTTTAGGGACCAAATGAATGAGTATGTGGTCCCTAAAGTTAGGGGTGTCAATATTTGACACGACACGAAAATCCGACCCGGAAAATCCGGGTTGAACCCGACCCGATTTCAAAACGGGTCGGGTTCGGGTTCCAGAAATCGACCCGTTTCAAAAACGGGTCGGGTTCGGGTTGACCCGGCGGGTTGGCGGGCCGCCAACCGGTTTAATTCGAAAAATTTCGAATCCCGCCTCTGCCCGCTGCCCGCCCGCTGTTGACCTCGATTTTGCCCAGACATGGGCATGATAGGTTGAGTTGACCAAGTCAACCTTTGACTTGGTCAACCCAAGTCTTAATGGGTCAAAATTGACCCATTAAGCCCCTTTTGAGTCCAAAACAAATTCAAACTCTTTCATGGCTCAAACCCAATACCCATTAGACCTATTTGACCGAGTTGACCAAGTTAGCACATGACTTGGTCAATCCAAGTCATAATGGGGGGACACCATCGAAAGCTATTTTGCATAGCATAGAAGAAACATAAATAATAGAGGGTTGACATTCAAAAAGTCTATTAACTTTTTATGGAGCACTGATAGATTCACAATTTATGCTTGCAAAAGTGGGAAATCTGACCGTAGGTCCTTAATTAAATAAAGATTAAGGGTTCGCTTGGGACCGCTTTCTTACTGCTTCTTAAAGCAATTTTTTAGTACAAAAATTTTAATTTCTGTACTAAAAAATTGCTTTAAAAACAGTAAGAAAGTCGTCTCAAACGAAACCTAAATAAATAAAAGTGTAAATTTATATTGTAAATTTCCTTCATTGATTGAACCAAAAACAAATTAGTATATACTACTAACAATAGTATAATCAGGGGGATTTGAACTATAATATTTTTGATTTAGTACTATTAGTATTCTAATTATTTTATTGATGTGTATTCTATTTTGCATTAATTGATTATGACAGATTATGGGAAAATGTCTTTTGTGAAGGGGTCTAACATAGTAGTTGATATGTCACCAAAAATTGCCTTGATGAGGCACGAATCTCAAAGCAAAATTGAGTTGAAAGCTTCCGAAATTAAATCAAAGACCATCCAAACTTTGATTTCAGCAAACTTATAGTCAGACTGAACATCTCAAAAAGACGAACCCATCGACACCAAATTCGACTCAATCCGAGCCCAAATGGGTCCAAATCAAGAGTCCGAAGCGTTGTTGGAGGTTTCAAACCATAATTTTGATTACCAAACGGTTTCCAAACGTGACGTGCCTATAATCGAATCGAGCGGCTCAATGAGACGAATCCAACGAGCCCAAGATCACTGAATTCTGATATCATTAAGGCTTTCAAATGACCATTAAACGGTCCATGATCAATGGGATCAATATCGGCCGTCCATTCAAACACTCCCATTTGGACCTTGATCCTCAACATATTTACAAACCATGCCACTCTCAAAAACTATAAATAGGCCCTCATTCTTCACATGAAGAGGGGGGAGGAGTAGAAGTAAGGGAGGAGTTTGGGAGCTCTGTTCCTGCCGACCACCGCCGGAGTTCCTGCCGACCACCGTCGGACCTCCTGCCGACCACCGCCAGAGTTACTGCAGACCACCGCCAGGGTTTCTGTTGACCACCGTCGGAGTTCCTTCCAACCACCATCGGGGTTCATGCCGACCACCGCCGGAGTTCTTGCCGACCACCGACAGACTTCCAACAGTTCGCCGACCGCAGCCGGACTTCCTCCAGTTCGCCTACCACCGCTGGACTTCTGCCAGTCTGCCAACCACCGACGAACTTCCACCAGTTCGCCGACCGCCGTCGGACTTTCTCCAGTTCGCCTACCACCGCTGGACTTCTGCCAATCCACCTACCATCGCCGGAATTTCGCCCGTTCGCCAACCTTCGCCGGACTTCAGCCAATCCTCCCAATAACTGTCATCCGACTATGGTCATCCTGACCTCCGTCGCATGTCGACTACAATCTTCCTGACCTCCGTCGCATGCCAACTATAATCTTTTGGACCTCCGTTATCAGCCTATTACGATCTTCCCGACCATCATCGCCCTCTGATAATGATCTTTGCGACCTGCATCGCCCGCCGACTACAATCCCTATCGACAACGGTCCCCTCGACCTTCGTCGCCCGTTGACTACGATTCTTCCGACCCCCGTCACCCACCAAATATGGTTCTTCCGATCTATTTCGCTCGCCGACTATGGTCTTGTAGCCAACACAAACATATCAACACTGATTCTTCCAACTCTTACTATACACTACACTCTACAGGATGTATATTTGCTACTTCGAGCCAAGGCCCTCCTCTTAAGGAAGGGCGTCATTTGTAATCAATTGCAAGCACTAGTGGATTCATTCAAACTGGGTCAGGCCCCGTGGTTTTCTCCCCTTTCTAGGGGTTTCCACGTAAAAACTCTGGTGTCTCTTATGAACTTTACACAATCTCTTTCATCTGTCTGTGTGCTGGATCTTCGTACAAAGCTAAGGCATTAATCTTTATATTTCTCTACCGCCGTGAATTTTTCTGAACGCAACAGTAGTATTTTAAGGAATACACATAAGATTATTGATAAATCTCTTAAGAAAATATAATTTGCATGGGGTTTCAAAATGATAAGAGAGAAGAGAAAAATGTTTGAAAAATAATAAACATTATTATATAACTAATAAATGCATTTATATTATAAAGGATGATATATAAAATTAATATGATTATGTTAAACTAATTAAAATTCTATAAAGTTGATATGTTACTAGAAAATTTATTTGATCAAGTATGAATCTTAGTATAATTTTCGGATTTTAAAGCACTCAAAAATATAATTATAATTTTCTCGAGATAATTGAGAGGCCAACGATCTTTAATTTTTGCATGTTTATAATAATATTAAGTGTCTTAATGAGTTCAAAATCACTCAATTTTTGTTGTTGCCCACTGATATAAAGTTATAGGAATTGATCGTCATTAAGGCTTCGTTTGGGACGACTTTCTTTCTACTTCTTAAAGCAGCTTTCTAGTACAAAAATTTTATTTTGTACTAGAAAACTACTTTAAGAAGCAATAAAAAAGCCGTCCCAAACGAAGCCTAAAACCTGTTGTTGATCATCACCTACATTTGTCATTTGTTGTTGCTCACTGTTGAATATAGTTGATGTATATTGTCTTTGTCATCAACCAACTCTAGACCCATCACCATGTTTTGCAATCGTGCCTTATTTTGCGACAAGGGTTGATTGTTCCAATTTTTCACCTTACCTAATGAAATTATTCCAACTAGATAAGACTCAATGATTTTTTATTTGTCAGAGTTTTGTATGCCATAAAAAAAAAAAAGTTGTGCCGCTTGAGAATTGGAGATGCAGTCTAATTACTTTCTATGTTTGTTGATACTAGGGGTGCAAATGAGTCGAGTCGAGATCGAGCCAAGTGGTGCTCGAGTCGAGCTTGCATGCCAAATGTCAAGCTTGAGCTCGAGCTCAAACTCGAGTCGAGCTCAAAATCCGAGCTCGAGCTCAACTTGTATCATGTCGAGCAGCTCGTCGAGCTCAGTCCCGAGCTCCGCTTTCGCCGCGTCCTCTTGTTGTTACGTCCGCTTGTCGTTGTGTTTGCCATCGATCGAGATCGGCGTCCCGAGCTCGCTCGCTCGTCGTCCGGAGGCTCTGCCGACAAGATCAATTGTCTCGAGCTCGTCATTGTGTCCTTTGTTGAGATTGCTCCTCCCTAGCTCGTTCGTCATCGTCTCAAGCCTCCGTCGTCAAGATCCATCGTTTAGAGCTCGTCGTCACGTCCGTCATCGAGATTCGTCTAGTTGATTCTTTATGCAACACTAAGATGAGGTACTCACACTCTATTGTCATAAACATTCAAGCATACAAAAAAAAAATAAATAAATTAAAATATAAATAAAATTTAATTTAATATAAAAAATATATAATTAATCATCAAATAAAATGTTTGATAAATAGGATTTAATAGTTGAGTATTTAAATAAAATGCAAATAGTTTTCAATTTGAATTCAATTTTAAAATTATAATATCAGTTATGTGATTGTTAAATAATAATTAAATGGTTCTTTAGAAATTTAATTCTACATTTTAAATATTCAAATTTAAAAGTAATGGGATTTAAAATTTTGTAATTCACTTGGCAAAAAACATTGGATTCCATTCTCACACAAAAATCTATTCTTATCTTTAACTTACATGAAATAATTTTTTTGATATAATCTTAGTAAAAATTTTTAAAGATCAAAATAAAAGTACTTACAAAATATGTATAATTATCATGATAATTAGAAATAAAATGAATCCTTTGTTTCCCAATGCCTCTTAAATTGGTCAACACCTTTAATATTGGTCAAATTCTCATTTTTATAGATAATAAAGTAATTAAAAATTTAACACTAATAACATGTTGTATTTATTTAATCTTAATGATGTGTTAATTTTAATAATAATAATGTTTAGTATAGTGTGTGATTTTGAAATCCACACTAAGGCTCACATCCCAAATCATAATTAAATTTAAGATCATCATTTCCCATACTACTAATTCTTCACAACTACAAAGCAAAATGGTAAATTATTTAAGGAGAATCTTTTGGGATAAAAACACCTTATTTTAATAAATTAATCCCACAAAGTTAAGCTTTGATATTTGCAAAGTCAATTACTTGTAATTTAAAAAAATAGGCTTAGTTTTAAGAATTTCAAGCTTTAGATATTTGTATGGTAGAATAAATTAATAAAGAAAATATTTTTTGTTGTTTAATGCTTATGGTCAAATTTGTAGTAGAAAATGTATAAATTTGGGAGTAGTTGACAATAATAATCTATTTGAGGAAGTCAAATTTGATTTATATAATATAATTAAAAATATATGTTAGGCTGTATTTTTATCATAGAATATCATTTAAATTTTGATTACAAATATTATTGCCTTGGAAATTTTAGGGTGAATAAAATGAATATTTATGTTGTATGTATCGTTGCATAATGATCTGTGCACATTAAGATAAGAGAAGTTTAAAAATATATATAAGAGTTTTTATTTAGAAGAATTGATAAAAAAAAATGGTCAATCTGAGTTGAAATAATTTACTTTTTAAAATGAATATTTATAAGTCTACTTTTTTTCTCCAATTGGAGAAGATAAGATTATGAAGGACGATGGATTATTACTTTGGCCATCTGTAAATATAGTGAAAATTATTGGGAAGGTGTGAACAGTACTGACAGTGGTTATTAGGAGAAGGACTTCAGTCTGTGTATGTTAGAGCTGTTGGTGAGAGATGACAATCATGAGATTGTTGTCTAATGTTGCAAGACATCTCTACTAGAAGATAGTTGTTGAATGATCAATGCTGGTTGGCGATGATTGGGAATTGAAAGTTGGGTGAATGCATTTGGGCAATGAAGATTGATGGTGTCTATCGTTAGACAAAACACGAATTTTTTAAATCACAAAGTATTTTACAAAATTAGAGTCATACCCTGTTCATGTAAAATGCGAGTCTTTTTTATAGTTTTTTAAAGTAAAATTTTAGTTATTTTTGCTAAGTTCTCTGGTTACTTATCAGGACATTCAGTGTTAGTTTTCTTAGTCATAATTTTTTTTAAAGTTTTTTAGTTCTCTAATGACTTTTGATTTAAGTGATCTTAGGCTGGTTGATTCAACTCATTCAAAAATTCATTTTAGCTATATACATGCAAAATTCAGGGTTCATTTGATCATTTAAATTGTGCCATGAAGTTCTTAATAACTCATTCAATACTTATTTTAGGTTTATTTGTGCTCAAATCAATTCATTTTTTTGTGTTATTAAATTTCCTAACGAAATTTTTATTTTGACTATAAATTTATCAAAAAAGATGTCCGAACGGTCCTTAGTCAATCAAAAAATATTTTAATTCACGTATTTGCATCAAGATCTGTACTATATTGATTGAATTGTCTTTTACATAGCAAGATTTACTATCAAACTAATTGACATAAGATCAGTTTAGATATTGTTTGAGACAGATTTATTATTATTTTTTAAAGTAAATTTTTAATATAAATTTTGTTTGAACAAGAGGTATTTGTACTAAAATACTGCTTCAGAAAGTAGCACGAAAATAGTCCCAAAATGGAGCTTTAATACATGATAGTTTACCGCTTAAATAAAAAGGTAGGTAATAAAATGAGCATTTACATTATAGATATGTTATAGCGATATTTGTTTAAAACATTTGTCATAGACCTAATTGAATAAATATATATTTGACTTTCAGATACCTACCCAATTATCCTTTCATTGGTGGGCCCCAAATTGTAGGTAAAGACATAGGGTCAACTGCTCTGGGCATGCAAATTGGCCCATCGACCCGGGTATAGATTTCATCAATCCCCAATTTGAAAATGATTTGACCCAATTTTTTCAGGTTGGATTTGGGCTCAAAGAGTTTCTGCCCGGATCAATCGGCCCGAATTTTTCAGCCTTAACTTGATGCTCTCTATGTATGATTATCGGCATAAGAGCCTATTTTACTGTTGGGTTTGGTCAAGCTCAGACTTACTTTATTTGGGACGGTTTTTTTACTGCTTCTTAAAGTAATTTTTTAGTTAAAAAATCTTTAAGAAGTCATAAGAAATCCGTCCCAAACGAAACCAAATTATCTAGCACGGTCCAATTTGGCCCGGCCTAAACCTGCTAGCTTGACCCGATCCGCCATGCCTAGATCTAAACGACTCGTGGGCCCAGAGCTAGTGGGCCATGCTGGTTTTAACTAAACTTGTCCTATATATCTGTAGAGTCAAGCTGAGGTGTTTATTTAAGCATCTTGTACTTGAGAGTTGGAGTAGACATTCACCAACTATTAGGTTCAGATATGATGTCACTTTCTAAATGCATTTATTCTACAATGCCTTCTTATATTTGAGCATCTTGTTCAATATTAATATGCTAATATAAAGAGATTTCATCTCTTCTTTTAATGACAAGCTTCCACTTGATACATGAGGTAAAGGCAAGGAAGTGATATAAAACACCCACATACATCGAAAAAATTATTCTATGCGGTCATCGGACAGCATCCGGAGGAGAATCAGAGCACGCCACATAACTTTTGCTGTGTACCGAGTGATGCGACGTGCTCTGATTCGCCTCCGGACGGTCTAATGACCGCACATAATAATTTCTCCGTACACCGATATGCAATAGAACTGACCTTTTGTTCTTTAATCTCTCCCATTTTTGAGAGATTAAATCATCTTGCTTAAGATATAATTTTCGCATAGGATGAGATCGATAGATTCTAGACTTAGATATTTATCATTACCATTAGAATTCATTAATCTTGTTCTACTAAAATGTCCTAGCCAGTAGTGCCATAGACTTGAATCCTTCTATAACTAATTATTTGATTGTCAATAAAGTTTTTTCTTAAATTTCAGGTATTCATGATTTTATACTGATTCTACATGTTGCTGATTGGTATGTTAGTTATTATATCTCTAAGGCCTATACCGCTTAAAATTTTATCTGTGCTGATGAATGATTTGTCATATTATAGGTACAATAGTTTATTATTTGATCTTTATGAAATAATAATGGAAGGATGAATCTAAATCTAATTGCCACATCTCTATTGTTGCATCCAAAATGTTATCTCAAATAGTATTTATTATCTATTCTTTTATGTTTTATCGATATTCTCTCTCATACTTCCAACACTCTTACATTGTATGATCAGATTTGTCATAATATCTTTGTTGCGGGCTAGAATATACGAGACGATAGAGTAAAAATCATACGTCTTAGTGTTTGCATGGATATCCATCTCACACACATAGAACATAAAATTTTTTATGTGGAAAACCCTAGAAAGGGGAAAAAACACGGGGGCTGACCCAATTTGAAATGATTCCACTAGTGTTTGGTATATTCCAATGGGCTGACTCGTCCCTGAGGGCGATCAGATTAAAAATGTCAACCGTATGGTTGAAATCTAGTGACAAACGATGATGAAAATCCGGTGTCACTTAGTGGTATGGCGCAAGTCTGGCATTACTTGAAAATGCGGACATTAGTTGGTAGCCTGGCGGTGAACTTTTGAGTCGAGCGATGTTCTGACAGATCTCTGACGTCGGGTGGTGGTCTGGCAGAACTTCGACGTCGGGTGGTGGTCTGACACAACATCAAGCGTCTGGTGGTGGTCTGGCAGAACTCTGGGGTGGTTCAGTAGAAGTCCGGGCCTCTAGTGGTGGTCCAGCAAAACTCCAGGCCTCATGTGGTGGACTGACGAAACAACGTCGTCAGGTAGTGGTCCGGTGAAACTCCTGGCGTCAGGTAGTGGTCCGATGGAACAACGACGTCATGTGGTGGTCCGGTAGAACTCCGGGCCTCAGGTGGTGGTCCGGCAGAACTCCAGACGTCAGGTGGTGGTCCGGTAGAAGTCTGAGCATCAGATGGTGGTCCGATAGATGTCCGAGACACGGGTGATGGTTCGACAGAACTCTGGGCCTCAGGTGGTGGTTTGGAAGAACTCCGGGTGTTAGGTGGTGGTTTGACAGAAGTCTGGGTCTCAGGTGGTGGTCGGGAAGAAGCCCGGGCCTCAGGTTGTTGTCCAACAAAACTCCGGGCCTCAGATGGTCGAGGAGGAGCTAAGGGGCAAGAGCGATCTCTGATCTCTCTCTTGCTCTCTTACTTGGGGTCCCCTTTAAAGAGGAATGAGGGGTCTATTTATAGATTTTTTAGAGTGGCATGACTCATAAATAGGAGGAAGATCAAAAGTAAATGAGGAGTGGTTTGGATAGACGACCGATGTTGAATCTCTCGATCACAGAACGTTTGTTGGGGATTTGAATGTCTTAATGATGTTGGAATTCAGTGATCTTGGGCTCATTAGATTTGTCTCGTCAAGCCGCTTGATTTGATTATAAACATGTCACATTTGGAAACCGTTTGTAATCCAAATTGTGGTTTAACCTTCCAATAATGCTTCAGGTCCTTGATTTGGACCCATTTGAGCTCGGATTGAGTGGAATTTGGTGTCGTTGGATTCATATTTTCGAGACATTCAATTTGACTATAAGTTTGTTGAAATCGGAGTTCATATGATCCCAATTTTAATTTTAGAAATTTCCAATTTTATTTTGCCTCAAGATTCGTGCTCAATCATGAAATTTTTTGATAATGTATCAATCTTTTTTGGCTCGGATTTTATTTTCTTATGATTTTATATTTATTCTTGTTGTGAGATTTTGGGTTGTATATCCCTATTTTTTTATCATAATTTTTATGATTCAAATAATAATAATGATAAAAATAATATTAATTATAACTATTAAGTAAAATAAAATAATAAACAACTCATTTGTAGTACTTTGTTTCAACTATTTCTAGTGGAAGAAATTTCCCTAATATATAAATATTTACTTCATTAAAAAAATAAAAGATCTTCATCTAACCGAGCAATTCTTTAGTTTAAAAAAAAAAAACCTCTAGTTTTGTCATTCTGTCAATTCGTTTCGTTTTCCATCGGTACCCTCCCGATCACTGCAAATTTTCAATTTTGTACCCGTAATGTTACTTTATTTTCCTTCCCTTTATCTTCTTAATCCAATTTGGAATTGTTTATAAGGTTTTGGAAGCATGTCGCGTTTTCATCGGTTGAAAACCGTTTATGATATTTCATTATTTCTCGCTCGACCACAAATCGGTCATTGCGTTGTTGAAGCTTGATCTAATTTTATCGAAGAAAGTTTCCGACTTGGAGGGCCTGAACTTCTGAATTTCTCGATAATTGGTTCAGTTCTCCGCTGTAGGTTATCTCTTCTATCCCGGGAAAGTGATTCCTTCTGTGCTAAAAGAAGAATCTTGGCCTCGCTCTGAGCTTCTTCGGTCTGTTTTGAATTAATTTAGGCTGAAGAACCTGTAATAGAACATCCATGTCTTTGTTTCAGGGTATTCCTGCGCAATTGGAGAATATTTCACTGGTTCTTGTTTCTTTGAGAAAAAATTGGAACTTTTCTGCAGGGGAAAAGCGAGATTTCAGTTTAGCTAGGTTTTTGATTGTTTGGCGAACATGAGATTTCTAAGTATCATGGGCAATTCATTTGGGTGTTCGGCGTCTGGAGAGAGACTGGTCTCTGCTGCAAGAGATGGGGATTTTCTGGAAGCAAAAGCTCTATTGGAATATAATCCTCGTCTTGCTAGGTACTCTACTTTTGGTGTCCGGAATTCTCCTTTGCATCATTCTGCTGCTCAGGGTCACCATGAGGTAATTTTCTCAAACTTCATATGTTCTTCTTTCCAGTTATGAAGTTAAATTAATTAATAATTTCATTAAATCTTATACCCTGTATGTAGATTGTATCCCTGTTGCTTGAATCCGGCGTGGATATTAACCTAAGGAACTACAGGGGGCAGGTGAGAATTTCCCTATTTCTTGTTGAGATACTTGTTTTCTTAGCTGATGGTGTTCTTTATTAAATTAGAGTGTATCATATGTTGAAATGGATGGATTATACTCAAATATGGTATTTCAATTTATGTTTCTCTTAAACTTATTCATAAGATTTTATGCTTAATCTATGTGGCAAAATGAGGTTATTTTAGCATTTTAGTGCTCAATAAGCTTTGAATACAAAGCATTTATTTTGTTAATGATGTTTTTGCTAAGTGTTAATGTGCTTTGAATTTGTTTGCTGAGTAAATTTTCTGAATTACCTTTAGCTTATCTGCCTTTTGTGTCATCCACAGACTGCTTTGATGCAAGCTTGTCAATTTGGTCACTGGGAGGTGGTTCAAATTCTAATGCTTTTCAAGGCTAATGTTAGTTTTCCTGTTTTTCCTCTGTATTTTTTGTGATTGTGGCTTTGAATGCTTGTTTTCTTCCCTACATATTTTCTTACTCTTTGGGCAATCTTTGGTTATTGTAATATAGATACAAAGAACAGATTATATCAATGGAGGAACAGCTCTTCACTTTGCAGCTCTAAATGGTCACAGCCGTTGCATTCGTCTTCTCCTTGTTGATTATGTTCCAAGCTTACCTAGCTTTTGGAACATTATGAGGAGGTCAAACACTGATGATCCTACGTTAGAATTTGATGAGGGGTAGGCTGATTTTTCATCCTTTCTTCTTGATACCTGTTTTGGTGGGATAGCAAGCTTTACATGTTCATTATTTTTATCAGTTCCCTGCTCGAGGTAGTGAACAAAAAAGCAGATGGAGGCATCACTTCTCTTCATATGACAGCTTTGAATGGGCATCTTGAGAGTATGCAGTTACTCCTAGACTTGGGAGCTTCTATTTCTGTGGTCACTATTGAAGATGGATCAACAATTGACTTTATAGGTTATTCGCTCTCTCAATTTTCGAATTCATTTCTTTTTTACCCCAATGTGTCGTGATTTTACTTCATAAATCATTTTTCTTGAGCTTTTGTCCCTTCTTATTTTGTTTTTGGCATCGCTTTCTTTCGCTCAATGAATATTTTTGTTTTGTAAATACAATTTTAGTTTTTATAAGGGATATATTAGTTATGGGATGCCTGTGTAAAGTGCCTCACATTATAATTCTCAGTCAGCTCTAATTCATCTATATTGATAATTTTATACATTAATTAAATTTAATTTGGTGTCATTAGTCAGTGTTAAATTCAAAGAATTGGAGAGGGAAAGGCTTAATTTTAGGGAAATTTGCATACATACCACTATATAGTTATCATTTTACATATCTAACACCTAATTTATTAATATTACACTTATACCACTCAAATCTCTATTTCACAACATTTCTACCACTCCGTGGAGATGCACGCTAACGACGTCCTATTCCATGGTTCATGGTAGAGGAGTGCTCCGGCAAACTGCCCGTGAAGTTATTGTAGGAGATATCAAGGAATCGCAACTTCGAGAGCGACCACAGCGACTCTGGAAGCTCGCCGGAGAAGTTGTTTCGGCTCAATGTGATCGACTCATGCACTGACAAACCAGAGAAGATATTCGAACTTAGAAATCCATTGAGGAAGTTGATCCCCAATTTCAGATGTAACAAATTCCTAAGATTACTCAATTTATAAGGTAACGCACCAAATAGCGAATTGAAGCTAAGATCAAGTGTAAAGATGGAAGAGACGTTCCCTAGCTCTGGAGGAATGGAGCCAGTGAAGCTATTATTAGTAAGAATCAAGGTTCTCAAGTTCGACAAGTCTCCGATCTCCGACAGTACTACTCCGGTGATAAAATTAGAGGAGAGGTCGAGGTAAGTGACATTTTCGATGCCTGTAAACTCTGCGGGCACATCGCTAGAGAGCAAGTTCCGGGAGAGATCGTGAAATGAGACATTTTTCAACTTGCCTAGTGTGGGAGGGATGCTGCCGGTGACTGAGTTTTCCGCGATGGAGAGCACCGTGAGGCCAGTGGCTCCGCCGGGAGGGTAAGGTATCTCCCCGAAGATAGACGTACGATGAAGGTCGAGGATGGCAAGCGACCACGGTAGGCGGCTGCCGAACCATGGAGATGACGTCGTTAGCGTCCGTGGAGACGGAGTGGTAGAAATGTTGTGAAATAGAGATTTGAGTGGTTTAAGTGTAATATTAATAAAGGAGGTGTTAGATATGTAAAATGATAACTATATAGTGGTATGTATGTAAACTTTCCTTAATTTTATTATACAAAGTTATCTCTATTTATAGATCTATACAAGATATCTTAATAAAGTAATAAATAACTACAGAATCATGCATAATTGCGTTAATATAATCCTTCTCAAATCAGCAACCCAAATATAAAAAAAGATAGGCGTGATCCAGGTGAGCCTCCACGGATTCCCGTCCTGGTCGTGGGATCAGGTGTCAAGGGACGGCTGGGATTTAACAAAGATCAGCATGATTCAGGTGATCCTCCCACGAATTCCCATCTTGGTCATGGGATCAAGTGTCAAGAGATGGCTGAGATTTTAACACTAGCCCTCAAGTTAGGGAATACAGATCTATCATTCTCAGCTTGGTAATTAGTCGGAAAAAAGTATAATTATCAAGTCCCTTGGTGCACCATAGAGTCCTTCATTTGGTCAAAACCTTAAGAGGAATTAGCTTCAGACATTGTGATAGCGACAAATGATAGTGATGAAGGCTTTATCAATCAAGCTTGCAAGGTGTAGAGCAGCAATGAAGGCTGTGTTGAACAATAGCCCTCAAGATACCAGAAATGATAATAAAGGCCAGTGGTGGGACAATAAGAATAGTGGATTAAGTATCCTTTGGTTTCATCTCCCTCGCAATTTTCAAGGGAAGGCCGACAATAAAGGCACGATAGTAAAAAAGGAAAAAAAATTTTGTAGGGGTGCAACAAGCTTCAAGGACAGGAGTAGAAACACACACTTCAAGCAACTTAACACTGAACTCGCTGATGTCCTCCTTTCTAGGTCATCCGACTCCACCTGAGCAGACTCCTGTTCGATAGGCCAGTATAGGCGCACGCAAAGCCTCTGATCCCTCTGGTCCGATTATAAGAGGGAGTACAGGTCTTGCACTCTTGCTTGTCCCTGTCCCCACATGAGAGGGGACTCTTGGCTCTTTCCAAAAACACATAGGAGGAGGTCCTGTGCTCACTTCTGCTCGGTCGACTTTGGACATCGCAAGCAAGAGGAGCCCTCTCGCTTGATCTCTCCTCGGTCTTGGATGCACGAAGGTC
>NW_021319889.1:1077830-1163902 GCF_001605985.2 Dendrobium catenatum | reverse complement strand
AAAGGATGTAGAGCCAGCAAAATGAAGGCTGTGTCATTGAACAATAAGCCTTCAAGATCAAGGTATGTGAAAACGGGACACGGACAACGAACCGGAGAATAATTAGAGGTTCATGCGTTCGACAACGGTTGAATTGGGGTCGAACCGGATGACGGTAATAAATAATAATATAATTAAAAGTAATAAAATAACATTAATAATAATGACAATTTATTCATAAAACTTTTATAATTCTAAGAATTTTAGACTAAAAATAAATTAAAATTCATACATATATAATAGTTATTACATAATTTTAAAATTAAATATAAATAATATTATATTTTATGTTATATATTTAAATATAAATAATTATAATTTTAAATTTAAATATAAGAACATCTTCAATTTTTTATTTAATTTTATATTTAATAAAAATTTAGTTTATATATACAAATATTATATATATTGATATAATAATTGCTTTTATGTTATATATATTAAGCATAATTTACATATATGAATATATATATTAATTTTATATTTATAAACTATATTATAAAGTCTACAATATTATTTTTTAAGATTTTTTATTTTTTTATTCATTTATATTTTGCATTCTAGAAATGTTTTAGAACTTTAAAAATGATAAATAAATTATTTTGTATTTGAATAATTATAAAAAATATAATTAATAATAATTTAAGAAAGTTTTAAAAATATTATTATGCATGATGTTTTTTTTAATTTCTAAATAAATAATTTTTTACAAAAAAACAAAGTTTTTCTAACAGTTTTTCAAATTAAGTTTTTTTATTGACACATCATTGAATGTTGAAACAAAAAAAATAACTAGTTGTTTAGTCACATCACTTAGAAGTTGTTAAGTCTGTGTTGTTTAATCATACCTTTTCTTGTACCCATGGTGTAGCAGCTTTTCATCGTATTATTGGCATCATGTTTGAGCTAGATTATATTAATATTTAATTTGAATATATAATATAATAAAATTTTGAATCTTATTATTAATAAAGATAGATGATATTTAAATTAATTTAATATGTATTAAACATTTATATAAATAAATAAAAATATTTAAATATAATTAATTAGTTTGAACGCCGGCAGTTTTTAAAAAACAAGACCGGTTCAAACGGTCGGGGCCGGTTCAAACCGCGGTTTAAACCGGTTTTTGGCTGGTTCGTGGTTAGATCGATTTCTTAGGGAAGGACCGAAACCGCGGCTGTTAGACGGTTCAACAGGTTATTGAAGACGGACGGTGTTGCGTACGTGAACGGATCGACGTCCGTTCCGGTCCGCGTTTTCAAAACAATGCTCATGATACCAGAAAATGATAATAAAGGCCAGTGGTGGGACAATCAAAATAGTGGATTAATATACCTTCGGTTTCATCCCCTCGCAGTTTTCAAGGGAAGGCCGACAATAAAGGCACGATAGTAAAAAAGCGAAAAAAAAAAATTTGTTAGGGGTGCAAACAAGATTTGTAGGGGTGCAACAAGCTTCAAGGACAGGAGTAGAAACACACACTTCAAGCGACTTAACACTGAACTCGCTGATGTCCTCCTTTCTAGGTCATCTGACTCCACCTGAACAGACTCCTGTTCGATAGGCTAGTATAGGTGCACGCAAAGCCTCTGATCCCTCTGGTCCGATCATAAGAGGGAGTACAGGTCTTGCACTCTTGTCCCTGTCCCCACATGAGAGGGGACTCTTGGCTCTTTCCAAAAACACATAGGAGGAGGTCCTGCGCTCACTTCTGCTCGGTCGACTTTGGACATCGCAAGCAAGAGGAGCCCTCTCGCTTGATCTCTCCTCGGTCTTGGATGCACGAAGGTCCTTAGAATTCCTACAATGAAGGCTGGTCGTGAGAATCAATATTCCTCAAAATTCCGACAATGAAGGCTAGTAATGGGAACTTGTATTCCTCAAAATTCCGGATTTGAAGGCCGGTGGAAAAACATGTATTCCTTAGAATTTCGACATTAAAAGCAGATGGTGGCAATTTGGATTCCTCAGGATTTCGACAATGAAGGCCGGTGGTGGGAATATGTATTCTTTATAATTCCGGCAATGAAGGTCGGTGGTGAGAACTTGGAGAACCAAAAAGCACCAGCTCCTTTAGGGTACGATAAAGTGCTTATAATATCTATGTTGCCTTACCCTTGAAATCCACGATCAACTCCCTACTTAGGGAAGTTGCGTACTTCACCATCTGCATGCTTGCCAACTCTTCGGTCATTGTAAGCACACACCGAACCAGAGTAGTGAACTGCCTTACCTAGTTAACCGCCTTACCACCAAGAAAGTCATCTTCTTCCTCACCACACGCGTCGTTTGGGCAACTCTACATATCAGGACCGTTCCATCAACGAGCTTCAAATCCAACAAACTGACTTCAGTCCAAATCCTACCGGTAAGGTTCTCAATGGAAATTCTGTCAGCGACAGTGAAGAAGGCTAGAACATGGGTTATGAAGTGGTGTTCATCCGATTTGAGGGATTGATCATAGTGGTGGAGATTTTGAGAGAGGTTGACTTCTTTTGTTATCTAGAAAGAGGCTTCAGTCTTCTTGCACATCTCCCATATCTGAGGGTAGCGGATCGTGAACATGCAGAAGCGATAGAGATTTGGGGCAAGGAGGGGCTCTTCGAGTGGGGGGATTTGATGGCATGTACAATAGCTCTTCCACCACTTGTTCCTTGCTTGGTTCGACTCTAGCCCACACACGAGGGTCGGTCGTCCCTACTTAGGCACACACACATGTTGTTCCTGCTCGCTCCTCTGTTGATTCTCTTCACAAAGTTTGGCCTCTAGGTAGGCACGCACAAGAGGGGTCTCGTGTTCCTTCTCTAGCCGCACGCAATAAACTGAAAGGGGAAGCCCTCTAACTTGCTCGTTTGCTCTGGACGTACGCAAGTAGGAAGCAGAATGCAAGAACCACCTCGCCCTTAATCACATGCAGCTTTCTACGTCCAATTTTTGTTTCCTTAATACTTATCTTAATGAAGTAATACAAGATTATATCAAATACTTTCAATCTATATTATTGTATTGTACTGACCATCCTTCATTCCGAGTATTGGTTCTTTTTTTAAGCGTGGAGCTAAAACAAAGCTTGCGCTTTAGCTAGTTGAAATATATGGATATTATTATACTTTTTAAAGGCAATCATAAAAATCAAATTAGGAAGTGAATTATGGCCGTTTAAGTCAAATATTAACAAGAAAAATTATTCCAAAATAATAAGCAATAAGGCATGCATGCAATGTAATGAGTAGCACATGTTATTAGCCATCATGGAACCGGTTTTACTTTTCATCTATGAAGGAGCAGAGCTCACATTTTTTGCCTATGAAGCGATGAAGAGAGGCACTCTTTGCCTTTTTGATCAACCTTTATGATGTAAGCTCGTTTCATTGCACTGCGATGTAGAACTTTACTAGTTCATTCCACATTGCATTTAAAGCACTAGCTTATTTGCTCTTTTTGCACATACTATTAGTCATTCATTTTAAGGTGGGAACTTGATAGAAACAGCCCAAAATAATGGAAAACAGAGCAAAAATCTGCAGTAAACAGGAGTTTTTCCCATAAAACTGTTGGAAATCTGAGAAAAAAACACTTGAAATTTACTAGTAGAAGAAGAAAAACAGCACAAAATACACGGATCTTCAATTCGAGAGGAAGAACCAACTCTCCAATTCTCTAGCCAAAGACTAGAGCCCAAGCACCACACAAGAGATCCCAAATTCAGATTAAAATTCAAGATGAAATCCTAATTCTCCCCAAGGAACTAATTAAAACAAATACGACTCAAAAAAAAAAAAGGACTCAAGCAAAATCCCTAAACAACCCTTAATTCAAAATTTCCCTCCCAAAGGCATGTTTAATTAAGATGTGGGCCCCATCTCTCCAGCCGCCCCCTTCTCTCTCTCTTCATTGGTTCCCCCCCCCCCCCCTTTTCTCTCTCTCCATTTGGGCTATTTTGACAATCTTCTCTTATCATATATGCTCTATAGGTCCTATCCTATGAATAGATCGCTTAGGGAATGGAATGAAATGAAAACTTACTGTCTGGCTACTCATCTTCTCTCCCTGGTCCATCAGTTATATTAGTAATGATATCATATAGCTCCTGCTTTCCTGAAGTCCTAGTCCACATCTGTTAACCTCTATACAAAGAAACAAAAATAGCAAAAATCTGTACGTACCTCGGACTGAAATCCCGCAAATTCTGCCGCAAATCGCGCCGATTCAGCGCCGTTCGCGTCGTTTCTCCACAAATCCTGCGACGATGGCTTCGATCGCCTCCCATTTGCTTCTATAAGAGGGAGACGAGCTCTCTGCTTCCAGGATCGATTCCATTCGGAGCTCTCGGCTTCTCCTCCCAAAATCCACGAATTGCTTCTCTGCTCCCGTTCTCCCCCTGCGCTCCCGCTCTCTCTTCTTCCTGGACGGACCGAAAGTTGCGACAGTTTGATCGGAAGCCACAAGGGAGCTCTCTCGCTGCCTCGCTCCCGATTTCCCCCTCTATCTCTGTTCGACTTCGCACCTTCCCCGACTTTCCCTTACTGTCGGACTGGAAGTTACGACAGTCTGATCGGAAGCAAGCCAGGAGTCGCTGGCTGTGGAGATAACTTTCTACCTAACACGCGCTTCTTCGGCTCATTCGGGCTGTTCGACTTTGCCACTTCTACGACTTTCCCTTTCCGTTGAACCGGAAGTTACAACCTTTTGATCGGAAGCAAGCAGAAGAGCTCGCTTGCTGTGTGGGTAACTTTCTCCCTTCGGCCAGCTTCTTCAGCCAAATCCAGTAAAAACTGGATTTCTTTTTTGTTTTATCTTATTTTTATTATTATTTAATTATGATGATAGTTAATTAGTGTTAATTATTAGTTAATTATAGTTATAATTAATTAATCAATTATAGTTAATTAATAGTTAGTGATTAATTATAAATTATAATTATTTGATTAATTATAATTAATCTCGATTAATTATAATTAGTCATTATTTAATTATAATTACAATTAATTTACTAACTATAATTAATTAATAATTAATAATTAATTATAGATTATAATTAGTTAATGATTAGCTATAATTAATATTAATTATAATTAATTCACAAAAATGCTCTCCCGCCTCAATCTGCGAGCCTCGACCGTCGGTCCACCGGCCCCCAAGGTATAACCCCCTAAACTCAGGCTTCCGTCCTCGACGTGTACGACGGACCGGAAAACCGCCTATACACGGGTAATTAACTATAGGGGCTTGCGCCTATAGGAAACCAGAACTCAGATCATAAAGTCCTCGCAAAATGAGGGCGAAATCTCTGGGTAGTGTCTTATCTACAAACCCATCTGCCTTCCAAAATTTACCCCGGAACTTAGTTCGTTAAAACTCCCTCGTCGAATAAGAAAAGCGAGCGGAGGCCGGGGCCGAATTTTCGGAGCCCACAACATCGTGTGAAATCTAACGAGAAATTAGGGGTGTTATTACTTTTTCTTCCTCTTCTTTTCAAGTTATGTTCTTTCTTGCTACAAAATAGATCCAAACACATAAATAAGATAAATATTCATCACTTTCTGGAATCATCTTGATCAAGGCAACAATAGTTCAGTTCATATACAGTTTTAATATCTGGATTGAGGTGTAGCATATGATGTTGGTCGATCTGCAGCAAGTTGATTGCAGTAAGTATAATATGGGTGCTAGACTTTATTATGCACCAAATGCCATAATCATGGAAAGCAAAGATTCAGCCCACTTTCTGGGTACTAACTTTAGTAAGTTCTATTATATTCTATTTAATTACTAATGATGTTCAGAATTTGTTGAGAATTTAATTAAATTTATATTTTATTTTTATATTCTTTATTTAATATTTCTCATTTATATTACTATATTTACACTCCCATTATATTACTTTTACTCTTACCATTTCTAATTTAGTATTCTCTGAACGAAGCCTAGATACTTTATTTTATCAGTCCAAGTAAATCATCTATTAGTTGAATCGAAATAGCTAAAAGCTCCAAATGAAATTCATAATATTACTGAATTGTCAGAACTACTTTGATATACCATTTTTCCTTTCTACCTTATGTAATAGATATGCATACGGTTTTAGTCATTGTGTTTCCTTGTTTATAAAATATTCTATTCTTTCTCTTTCATTCAATTCACAATAATAGACAAAATAAAAAAGGACTGATATGGGAATCCATCTAAATACAGTGGGCTAGAAAAAAAGAGAGGGAGAAAAAATAAGTATCTTAGTCTTCTGTGTATCTTCTCAAAAAAATTCTTATTACTTTCTTTTATGACTGCTTGGTAAATATCTGGTTTTATAGTAATCTTTATTTGATGTTGACCAATCTTTTTTGCTTGAAACATCTTTGTTGGCTCAGTTATTCATCATATCTCCTTTACATTGCTACTGAGCATTATAATTCTTTCAAGAAGGTGCATATTGTTGTGCAACTTAGCATTTTTTTTTTTTTGTATTTTAGGCGCAGGAAGCACGCCTCTCCATTATGCTGCATGTGGTGGACATGCAGCCTGCTGTGAAGTAAGTTGGCTATGATATATCATGTTTTCTGTTATCATAAATTGTCAGATATAATACTACTTATCATATGTAAACGTCAGGTTCTCATCGCTAGAGGTGCTAACTTGACTGCTGAAAATGTCAACGGGTATGTCATTACCAGGGCGATTTACATATATACCACTAAATTCTTATTTATTTACATATCTAATCTCTAAATTTTTATATTTATTTATATAACATCATGATATGCAAATCATATCAGAACGTATATATGAAAAGATGTATTTTACTTTAGATAAGTAAATGTTAGTGATTCTTTTTATTGTGATTTACGAAATCTTATAACTATAGTAATTTTCCAAAGCTTTCCTAGTAAATGTTGCTTTAAATTGGTTGAGGATTTTTTCATCAAAGCTTATGGCATTTTTAGTCTTAAAGTGTATTTTGTCACATATGCTATTACTTGAGACTGGGGTTCATTCTTGATGGAAAACCATAAAGAAGCATGAATATTTCTTCTCCAAGAAGCATTAGCTAATCCATGAATATTGCAAACTAGCATTTAAGTTGCTCCTACTCTACCCATTTACGAAAATTCCAGCATTTTGTAGATTTATCAAGGACCGTCTAGGTAGTTTATAATGCTTGTTCTATATATGTGCTTTGGTACAAAACAGTCTTGGATGAATTACCAGTATGATCAATTTCTCATCTATCAAGGTGTATATGAAGCTATTTTTGAGGATGGTATGGAAGCTCATAGGAACCTACCACCCAAGTGCCATCCTTAAGTGTGATGATGTGGTGAAGCAAGTTTGTTCAACCTATGTGCTTTGGTCTGGATGAAATCATCTCTATCTAGTTTTACAGGTGTTTGCAGTAATTGGATAATAGGATGAGAAATGATTTGCAAACTGAACATGGCTATGGAGGAATTCTTGTCTCACTGAATTTTAAGGCCTTGCTTGACCCTGTAGGATCTCACAAGTTTTTGGAATCGCTTCATCTTTATTAAATACATTCGAAAAGAATACTGAGTCCTACAACTGTCGAGCGCGCAAGCATCATGGACAAAGTTGACTTCAATTGTCCGGCCAGGGGTGGTCAGTGTTTGTGGTGCTGTAGAAGAGTAAGAGGAAGAGTAGAGGATGTTTAGTTTTTTAACAAATTCATGAGCATCTCAAAGAAATAAATTCTACAATAGTGGAAGAGGTGAAGGACAATTCTTTCACGATTATGGCAAACTGAAAAATGTGTCTTGAGTAAAGGACAACAGGCAAAATTCATGCGGGCATCTCTCTGTAGATTGTTGACCAAAACGAGCCGTTCAACTTTGCTAAACTACTAATTATTAACCAGAAGTTTCCATTCCATTACTAACTCGAGATGGAACACTTGATTATGTAGAGATTTATTATTTTGGTTATGGGAATATAGATGTCAACTCAATTATTTTGTTCTTCATGAATCTTAGGATTACTAGCAATATATATGTCAACTCAATTACCATAGTTTAAAATTATTAGTTGAGTAATTGGGAAACCAATTTCATCCAAGAGGGTCTTACCCACTTCATCTCACATATAGAGTATGCTATGGCTTTGTATTCTAGCTCAGCACTTGATGGGGCCATCAATTTTTGTTTCTTGCTCTTTCATGTGATGAAATTAAACTCCACAAAGATACAATACCCGGATGTGTATTTCTTATGATCCATGAACCCCAATAGTTACCGTTGGAGAGAGCATTCACATTAAGGTATCCATTTTTTTAATATAAGTCGTTTTTTGATGACTTCTTAATATACTTGATGAGACATTTGTTAGCCTCCCAATGTTATTTTTTAGGAGTTTGCATGTGTTAACTTACAATTCAAACATCAAAAAAAATATTGGTCTAGTAATAATCAGATATAAGTGTTTATGCTCCTTAAGTAGGTTTGAATATGAGTTCAAAATTAAATTTTTGGAATGACTTAGAAGAATTAATATAAAAGATACCTCTTGAAGATAGACTTTTTATTGGAGGAGATTTTAAAAGCATTCATTGTGGCCATAGGTTTGGAACGACAAATGAATGTGGCAAGATCATATTAGATTTTTGTTTAGCTTATAATTTTTTAATTGCTAATACCTTATTTAAGAAAAGGAATAAGCATCTCATCACTTATAAAAAATGGATATAATACAACTCAGATTAACTATTTTCTTATAAGAAAATTAGATAGTTTAGATTGTAAAGATTGTAAAGTTATTCTAAGAAAAAATTTATGTACCCAACATCGATTATTAGTTTTGGACTTTAAGATAAATGGGCAGAAAATAAAAATAAAGTAAAGCAATTTTCTAGGATTAGATGGGGTCATTTAAAGAATATTAATAAAAATATTTTTGAGAGTAAGATTTTAGATCTTAAGATTTTGTCTGTGCATACGGATGCTAATGCTATGTGGGAAAATGTGGTTAGTGATATTAAGAATATTACAAAATATGTGCTTGGAGTTTCAAAAGGAAAATCTCATAATAGTAAAAATAGTTGGTGGTGGAACCCAATTATACAAGATAAAAATAAAAATAAGAAGTTTTGTTATAAAAATTGATTTAATTATAAAAATTCTGATAACTAAGAAAGATATAAAGAGTCACATAAGGAATCTAAGAAAGTAATATGCGATGCAAAGACCTTAGCTTTTAGTGATTTATATAATAGATTAGATACTAAGCGGAATAATTGTGTTTTGGCGAAGATCCGATAGGAATCACTTGGAATATTCAAGTGGTCTCTATCAGAATAGTAAGATTTAGTTCAAGTGAAGTGTATTAAGGATGAAGATCAAAAAGTAATTTTCTTAGAAAATGATATTCAACAAAGGTGGATGAGATATTTTGCTAAACTTTTTAATGAAGAATGTGAAAATACGACTGACTCTAGTGACCTTAGCACCCTAAATGAAAATAAAGATTTCTGTTTTTATCGTTGTATTAGTAAAACCGAAGTTAGAGAGCCTTTAAAGAAAATGAAGTGTGGAAAAGCTGTTGGACCTGATGATATTCCAATAGAGGTGTGGAAATGCTTAGGAGATGAAGTTTATTGGCTTACTAAACTTTTTAATACTGTTTTGAAAACTAAAAAAATGTTAGATGAGTGAAGAATGAGTGTGTTAATTCCTATTTTTAAGAATAAGAGTGATGCACAAGATTGTGCGAATTATAGAGGAATTAAGTTATTGTGTCATACTTTAAAATTATGGGAGTGAGTTATGGAGCATAGGTTGCGGCGGATACTAATGTTTCTCAAAATCAATTTGAATTCATGCCGGGTACGTCAACTATGGAAGTCATACATTTATTAAGAGGTTTTATGGAGAAATATAGAGAAAATAAAGAGGATATACATATATTTTTATGGATTTAAAAAAAGCATATGATAAAGTTCCAAGAGAAGTGCTATGGAGAGTTCTTGAAAATAAAGGAGTTAATAACGCTTATATTCAAATCATTAAAGTTATGTATACAGGAGCTATTACTTGTGTTCAAACACAAGGTGGTTTGATCAAGTATTTTCCTATTTCGATTGGGTTACATCAAGGATCAGCCTTAATCCCATATCTTTTTGTTTTAGTCATGAATGTTCTCATTAGACATTTACAAGAGGATTTACATTGGTGTATGCTTTTTGTTGATGATATTCTTCTTGTTGATAAGACTAGAGAGGGAGTTGAAGGTAAACTTGAATTATGGAGGTCAACCTTAGAGTCTAAAGGTTTTCTCTCGAGTATATCTAAAACGGAATATATGGAGTGTAATTTTAGTAGTAATAGACCTAGTGAGGGGATTGTGACTTTGGACGATCAAGTCATTAATAAGAGTACACGTTTTAGATATCTTGGATCTATTTTTCAGAGTGATGTTGAAATAGATGGGGATATTATCAGCAGAATTCAAGTTGGATGGTTGAAGTGAAGGAATGCATAGGGCTTGTTGTGTGATAAAAAAGTACCCCTCAAACTTAAGGGAAATTCTATAAGATGGTGGTGAGGCCTGCAATGCTTTATGGTGCCGAATGTTGGCCATTAAAAGTGAAATTAAGTGTGGCAGAGATGAGGATGCTCAGGTGGATGAGTGGCTTTACCCTTAGAGATAGGATACGAAATGAGTATATACGTGAAAAGGTTGGAGTAGCTCCAGTAGAAGATAAGATTATAGAGAGTCGCCTTAGATGGTTTGGTCACATAAAATGACAGCCTTCCGATGACTTGGTTAGGAAAGTAGAGGCATTAGATTTGCCTTATGTTAAGAAAGGTAGAGGCAAACCTAAAAAGACTTGGTTAGAAAATATTAGAAATGATCTTTCTCTATTAGATTTAAACGAGAATTTGATTTTTAATAGGACACGATGGAGAAAAATGATTCATGTAGCTGACCCCACATAGTGGGATAAAGGCTTGATGTTATTGTTGTTATTGTTGTTGTGTAATAATCAGATATATCCACCAATAATAAGAGTCATCTTCAATATTTTTTTTTTAAATTTAAAATTGGTGTAGAGATTACGTCCCCTAAAATCAGATGATTGCACTCGAAGGAATCACACATCTAATTTAATTTCATAAAATTTAAAATTGGAATATAATTTTTTGTTGAATTAAGCTTTCTTTTCATGCCTTATAATTGTCTATTTATATAAAATTTTGTAAGAGATTGTTTCGCTACTAAATCATCTAAATACAGATTTATTGAGTTCTTAGGATTTTAAATCCTGAATATTGTTTGGCACAACTATTAAGACTTCATTTGGGACGGCTTTTTTGCTTCTTAAAATGGAGTTTTAATAAAAAAAATTAAAATTTTTATTAAAATTTCATTTTAAGAAAGAATAAAAAAGCCATCCCAAACAAAATTTAAATCTCCTAAATCTTGATAAAATTATACAATTCTCATTGAGCTTTCAGTCACAATATTGGAGATAACGTAGTAGTCATCACTGTCCTAGTTGCCATCACTGTAAGTTAATGTAATTTGTTTTTTGATATTTCTGCCAAAGAACTGTCATAGTTGGTTTCTGAAGATATTTGAAGCCTTGATTTCTTCATCATATTTAATTTTTTATTCCATTGCAAATTGAGATTATCTTAGGCTCATCTGTTTTATGTTTCATGGCCAAAGATGGACTCCTTTGATGGTTGCTCGGTCATGGAATAGAAATTGGCTTGAGGGTATTCTGAGCAGACAACAGAGTTCAATGCACGTTCTTCCTTCGCCATACTTATCTCTACCCTTAATGAGCATCATGACAATCGCTAGGTGCGTACACTTTTTATATACTCATCATCATTTGCCTTATCAAATCTCTTGGGATTGGCGTATTTTGTAGATATTCTTATGCTGTTAAATATTGTGCCAATTATATAAATATTTCAGTTCTTTCTGCAAGGAGTTTGAATTGTTTCTTGTCTTCATTTTTGTAGAGAACATGGATGGAGAGGTACAATCCAGTGTCCTCCAAGTTTTGATCCTTGTGCTGTTTGTTTGGAAAGGACATGCACTGTGTCTGCAGAAGGTATAAATTTCTTGAAGAATGCAACCAACTTATAGCTCTTTTGTTTTCTTACCTTTGTTTTAGACCATCTCCAACCGAATTGCATACCACCGTATACCGTCCGTCATTCGTTGCATTCGAACTTTAAATCTTACGCTAAAATTTGGTAGGTGAACAGTTCGACGCCAATATGTCGGACTGTTCACCTATGCCAAAAAATTTGGCTGCCGAAGACGAGCGCGAAAGAGGAGAAAAGCGCACGAAAGAGGAGAGAGATTGTTGCTTTCGCAGGAAGCGCAAAAAAAGAAAGAAATGCAGTTCAATAGGAGATAAATTATGGCATTTTGACGTTTTACTGCATTTTAGAGCGAAAAATGGGTTTTTCGGTTGGAGATGCCCTTACAGGATCACCTTCAAATATCAGTACAACTGTTTGTCGGCTTTGCTTTCGTTTGTAATTGCTACTATCTACCTATTTTTTACTCTTTTTCTATAATTTAGAATATAATTCTTCAGATTTTTTTTTTTTTAAAGAAGAAAACCAAGTCATCTCATTTGCTTTTTAGCATCATCTTAATACTAAAATTGCCTCGTTTGAGACAGCTTTGTTACTGCTTCTGTGAAAGGAAAAACAGTCAGTAAAATTAATATTCATTTGGATACCAGCTTTTCACTATTTTTCAAAATATGTATTGAAAAAGAAAAAGCTGCGTTTGGAATAGCATAATATAAATATGATTGAAAAAGCAATTTTAAACCTCAAAAGCAGAGAAGCATGAACCAACTTAAGGCTTTGTTTGAGATGGCTTTCTTACTGCTTCTTAAAGCAGCCTTCTAGTACAAAAATTTAATTTTTTTTACTAAAAAACTGCTTTGAGAAGTAGAAAGAAAGCCATACTAAACGAAGCCTAAATGAAAATTTACATCTTTCTTGTTTCAAATGCAGTTAGCCCTCATATCTTTAGAAGAAAAATCGAATTACATGAAGGAACTGATATGAGTTTCTTATGATTTCAGGTTGTAGCCACGAGTTTTGCACTAGGTGTGCGCTTTATCTCTGCTCGACAAACACCATCTCCACCATCATTTCCGGCCCACCAGGATCGATACCTTGCCCCCTATGCCGGAATGCGATCATCTCATTTTCGAGCCTGCCGTGTGGGAGCCCAATCAGCGAACCGTCGAGGACCAGCCTATCACTATCCTTATGCACAACATGCCCGGCGGTCAGATCAGAATCAGATGGTTCAGGGGTGATCCAGTCATGCAGGCCGGATTTCGGCTGCACCGGTATACCACCTCTTGGCTCTGCTTCCTTTAGATCTCTTAGCTGCCAGAGATTTTCATCCATGAGGTATAGCTCCTCTTTCTGTATGGGGGCTTCAGAGACCAGCCCAAGCCTTATAAGATGCTCAAGGTTTGGGTTATCTCGTTCTTCTTCACAGAGGGATAGTGGCAGAAGGCTTTGGATATTTGCTGCCAATTAGCATGTAACGGTCATTTTTGGCTGCTAGAGTTGATTGTATGTATTGTTTGGTTTTGGTTGAGTTCATTTCACCAATTCTTTGGTTGGTCCTATTCTTTCATTTGTGTTTTTTATTTGCTTAATCTTCTTCTTGGGCTACATTTGGGACGGCTTTCTTGCTGTTTTTTAAATCAGTTTTTTAAGTATAAAATTAAAATTTTTTACTAAAAAGTTTTTTTAAGACGTAGTAAGAAAGTCGTCCCAAACGGAGCCTTAATCTCTATCACTAGTTGTTGATTTCGAACTGATTTGTCCTTTTTTTTTGGGTATGTAATTATATGAATGTTTTTTTTTTTTTTTTTGCTTGTTCTGTTGATAGATATATGCTTCACTTGGCTCGTTAGCGAGATCATGAGTCGAGTTTATCAAATTATCAAGCTAAGACTTCAAATTTGAGCTTAAATTCAAGCGCCTATGTTATAGGAGCTCGAACTCAAGATTTTCAAGGTTGGGCTCATCGACTTCTCGAGCAAACTCTATTAATATCAATTGGTATATTGACATTTATATTCGTATGATTAATTATGTTTAGTTCATATTCAAAATAGGAATTCAAGCTCCAAAAATGTGCAAAGCTTGAGCTTTTTTATGGAGCTCAAGCATTTCAGTCGAGCTTAACTTCGAGCTAAGTATAAATTAAACAAGGTTGGCTCACTTAAGCTGAATTTAAACAGGTTCAGTTCTGTAGCAGTGTAGCTCCATGAGTTTTGTTAATTTCTCATACCATTTAAAGTAATCTAGAACAGATAGACTTTGTAAAATGTTACAGTCAACATCTCTGATCCTTCAACAATAATAAATTTACACACCAGTGCAAAACCCAACCGGTTAAATAACCCTTTGCTTCCCAAAAACCACTAAGTCTGCATAATTACTTAAACAAAAAACATCATAATCAACAAAAAATTGCATATAATGAACTAAGGTTTCGTTTGGGATGACTTTTTTATTACTTTCTAAAGAGATTTTTTAGTACAAAAATTTCTTAAACTAAAATTATTCTGCTTTAGAAAATAATAAGGCTTCGTTTGGGGCAGCTTTTTTATGTTTTTAAAATAATTTATATATATATTAAAAGCAATTAAAAAAGCTATCATAAACAAAGTCTAAGTTAATTTCCAGACAAACTAACAAGGAATTCTACATCATTTAACATGCAATGAGAGATTTTCTCCACACTGAAGGCTATGAAAAATTTCAAATAGAACAGTTCTAAGAACATATTTGCTATAGGCAGCCATGACTAGTTCAATGCTCATTGGCTCTCAAATTTTATTAAAATACAAACAAGCTCCAGAGGGATAGACAAGAGTAAGAAAAAGGAGACCACCAACAAGAATGTTGATGGCAAGAACAGACATAAACGGAATAGAAGGCGGCTATGATAAGCTCTTCTTATTTGAAAAGTCTTGCAAGATCAAGAAAATAACGCGAAGCTTAAGAATGACAAAGACAAGAGGAACGAAAGACGGGGAGAAAAAAAGCTCGATAAGGATAGTGCCCTGTGAAAGTAACACGTTCTCCGCTATTATTGTGATGCTTCAATCTCTTCTTATATCCCTTCGATGCAAAAATCATCGAAGGCCAATCTCTAGCAACCAAGAGGAAGAATGGGATCATGATTCTCTAAGTCTCCCTCCCTGAGGCCATCTCCAAAAGCATAGGCAGATGGCACAAGAAAGGGCAAAGGAAGCCCTCCATTGAAGGCTTAAAGCCATAGAGAGACCTTTATAGGGAAAAAGAAAGAAAGAAGAAGTGCAGAGTTGTGAAGTAAATGTCATGGTAATCTGAATGAGCTGGATGTTGCAATCTTGATAAGTCTCTAAAAAAATTGTTTGATAGGCACGAATCTCGAGATATCTTTTGAATTAAAAACATTCAGAATGTAAACTTAAATATATTTAAAAACTTTTAAATATTAATCGAGGGATCAAATAATCTCCATAAGTTGCATGCATACAGTCAAATCGAGCAGCTCAGCGAGATAAATCTCTATCGAGCCTAAGATCATTTTCACAGCTTTTATCTATATAACATACACTCTTCTACCACAAATTCTTTAACAAGTAACAAATCTAGATATTTTTTTCAGCAACCATCAAACACCAGTCTCATTTATGAAAGTATTTATTGAATGGGAACAAATAGGAACGTTATTATGATTGTTAGGCGTTGAACTTTGAACTCTGAGAAGCAGCCAATGGATGAAAAAAATGAAGAAGTAAAGAGGGAGGGGATTCTTCTTTATGTTGGCTTACACATCTTTGGAAACAGAAGTCAGGGTTAATAAAGAAGGCATAATGATGTTCCCTCTTTCAGCATTTATATCTCTACTTTATACTATACAGACTGTTTATGAAGATTCAACTTTCAGAAAACGTGGTCAAGTTTGGTTCAGCTGAACAGAGGTCCTTTGTTTGTGCACAGATGAAGAAAATGAAGCTTAGAATTCAATGCGGGGAAGCTGAGATATTATGTATTCATATTAGAAAGCAAGAGGTTGCAAGATGAAGCCAAAAAGAACTACTCCAAAACGGGTAGGATTTGGGTCTGACCTGAAATTTATCTGACCTAAATAAACGGTTAAAAAATAACCGAATCCAACCTATTAGCAACCCAAATGACCCCTACATGACCCATTAACCCATTTTGGTTAAATTTTTTTTAGAACTTATTAACTATGAAATTTAGCATATTTGATAAAAAAATATTAAAAGATTATACCCACAAGTAAAAAAAAATTAAGAAAAAAACATTAATGGTGTCTTTTCGGGTAAAAAATGAGTACGCGGATCAACCTGAATCTAACACATTTAATAATTGGATCAAAAAATTCAACCTGAATCTGACCCGTTTATTAAATAGGTCTACCTGAACTTAAATTTTATCGTCATATAGAAGAAGTTGGAGAAATCAGACTTAAAAAGTCTAAAACTCATAACAAAAATTATAAGAAAACAACTTAGAATGGCTGATTAGAGAATTGGGGGACTGAGGTTTTATGTAGTAGTGTTGAATCTGTTTACATCACCAAAAGAGTTTCACTCAAAGAAAAAAAAAAAGGAATTCAATTGAGCTCACTCATCATGGTATATATATTAAAAATATATTTTAAAAATAAAAGAAAAATATTATTATTATAATTTTGGAATAGGGGGTATTGAAGTACAAATATTAATAAAAGAAATATAAATTAGTGTGCTCAAATTGGATGCAAAGAAAAAAAATCATAGCCATTCCATGACAATAACTAAAGAATAAGGCTTTGTTTGGATAAACTTTCTTACCACTTTCTAAAGTAATTTTCTAGAACAAAATTTATGATTAAAATTTTTTCTGCAAAAAAGTTGTTTTATAAAGCAAAAAAAATTGTCCAAAACGAAACATAAGTATACTTTATAGTTTATATATAGGCTTCCTTTGGAATAATTTTCATTCTTATTGCTTTCTATAATTAATAACTTTCTAACTCAAAAAATTCTTGAAAGCAGCGAAAAATAATGGCTGCCCAAATGAAGCCAAAAATAATATTTGGCTCCCAAATTATTGACGGATCTATAAATTTTTTTCGTTAGGGGGGCACAAATTACCTATTTTAAGAGCACTCTTAAGTCTGTTGAAATGAGTTTAGGACTAACTTTGATCATTTTAAATTTTTTTATTAGAGTTATAAATATAAAAAGATAAATAATATGCTAAGAAAAAATATAATTAATAACTTCTACTCTTTATATTCTCTCTTACATGTCACCTACCTGGCAAATTATTACGTCTGGTCACCGGACGTTCGGACACCCAATCCAGACGCGCCACGTCACACGAATATACTGGCTCCCGGTGTATTTTGATGACGTGGCGCCTCTGGATTGATGTCCGGACGAATCCAGACACCGAACTTAATAATTTGCCCACCTACAGGCCGCAAAGATTCTCTTTTGCTCCTTTATCAAAGCTAAAGTAACCAAAATGGCTTCGAGATCCATTGATACATATAGAGGGTATTAACTGTATATAAGCATGCAAGATATTCATCTTGAAGAAGGAAGGAGCTTTTGCTAGACATTTTCTCTGATTTCATCCATTATATTTGGGAAAAATTTTTTTTACCAAAATGAAATCTTCATACATTTTATATTATGATCTACTTAAATTTAGGTTCATTTGAACTCAAATTTCAGTAAATTTATAGTCGAACTAAACATCTTGATAAGACAAACCCAACAATACCCAAAGTGGTCCAATACAAGCCTAAATGAGATAAAATCAAGTACTTTATGCATACTGATCTCCAATTTACAATCAAGATCTAACCATATTGTCACGCATTAACTGTTCAACCACATCCAACAATCATCACCCCCGTTTTTCTCTTTTAGTGCAAAATAAAGGATTTTTGTATCTCTTGTTACATAATGGATTTTCAACTGGCTAGACCCCGTAGTTTTTTCCCTTTAAAAAATTTCTCATCATACCACTTTTATTTTGTGCGTGCTGAGTTTCTATTTGAAGCTAAGACATAAAATACCAACTCTATTGACTCAAAATTTCTAGCATGTTATGAAGAATAAAATGTGATGTGTGAAATAAATAATATATATAATAAAATAAATTGAATTTAATATATGAAAATGGTTTTAATTTTTGCTATATTATTTCATATATTTCACTTTACTTTTAAACATATAATATATAGCTGAAGATATTAATTATTCATATTTTAATGCCTATAATCAATGAACTATTAAAAAATAGTTTAAAGTTTTGTCCTCATATTTCGATCATTCATTCTAAATACTAAAGTTGGACCATTCATAACTTATTGGTGGCCACATTCAATTCATCAACCAATTTAGAATTATTACTATAATTCTTACATTAATTAGTTTTTTCAAGTAAGAATTAATAATTTTTTAAAAATAATTAATTATTTCTATCATCATTAAAGAATAAATTGCCCGCTTAAACATTGTTGTGGTCTTCGCTAGCTACCCCTGTCATCACAAGCCACTAGCCACCATCATTATTGGACTTTACATTATATTCATTTTATTTCAAGCCAAATAAAAAAATCAATGACCTGCAATTATTTTATGCTCATTCAATTAAATCCGAATATTTCAAAAACATTATGTTCCTTTACATTGCATTTTATTTTATTATGCATTCATTTTTCAATAAACCAAATGATCTGAAAGTATATATTGAGCATTACATATATTACCCAACCATGAGGTATATAATTATTTGTTTTATGCTTTCACACTCAACCAGAGAGAGAGAGAGAGACCTAAGAGTGGGAGTGGGATAAGGTTGAATTTGATTGATTAAGACTTCGTTTGGGATGACTTTCTTACTGCTTCTTAAAACAGTTTTTTATTACAAAAATTTAAGAAGCTTTAAGAAGCAGTAAGAAAAGTCATCCCAAACGAAGCCTAAGTTAACTCACTGACCAAATTATGATGATTTCTTTCAAATTAACAAACAATCAAGCGCAATTGGGGGAGATTAAATACAATTTGATTTAGCGAACACATGTAATCAAATTAGGATTATTATGATATAAAATAGGTCAAGATATCATGAGTCAACTTAAAAAAGGTCAATATATGTTGTTGACCAACTATTTTTTGTTAGAATATATTTCAAATCCATTAAAGCTGCCCTAAAATTAGTGCACATGTCCAAAAATCATGAGGGCTTTCGATGGCGGCGGTGACTTGTGGTGGTGGCCAGAGATTGCGGTGGAGGCGGTGGCAGTAGTTTGGGGAATTTGGTGGGCGACAACGCTCTCAACTTGGGTGATGATCAATCAATATTAAGCTAATTTATAATACATAAAAAATAAATTAGAGAGTGAGAAAAATAACAAATAACTCACTCAAAATTTTCCAATGCCTTCTCTTTAATTTAAGCAAACCAAAATACTCAAACTTTGAAATCCTTTATAGTTGGAAACTTAGAATCCCTTACACTTCTTTTAGCTAATCAAACACCCCCTTAATCGACATAAATCTTAATTAATCCATAGTTAACTACTAAACTAATTACTAGTACATTCACATGATAGACTATATGATTTACATGCATGTACTGATTTTGCGCATGCTCCTTATATGTTTGCCGATCATTCCTTATATGTTTGCCGATCATTACAGATGAAACCTTAACCACGAGTTATAGGATTATGTGTTTTATTCTTCGACACAAGACTTGAGAGAGAGAGAGAGAGAGAGAGAGAGAGAGAGAGAGAGAGAGAGAGAGAGAGAGAGAACAATAATTGTGTAATGAAGGGAAGGGAGAGTGACCTAACTGTGGGAGTGGGACAAAGTGGAATTGGTCGTATTCCAGCAGTAAGCCTATGTTTTTATAGGTAAGCAGTCAGAAGGTCCTATCCCTACAAGTTAAGCCAAGGGGCCATGCACCCTTCCAATTCCACGTGCATGTAATTCAATCCAGCCCACGAGTGAAAGAGACATGCACATGGATTCATATCCTTCACAAAAATCCATTATCATTGGGCTGTTCATGCTCTTCTCCTTCTTCTTCATTTTTTTTTTTTCTGTGTGGAGGCTAGGCACAGAACGTCATCCGGAGACCAATCAAAATGTACCACATCAACAGTATCGAGTTGCAGTACCGAGATGAGGTACCGGACATAGGGATGACGTGGCGTATTCTGATTGGACTCTAAATGACGTTCGACGTCAGCATAGAATAATTAATCATTTGTATGATCGATCTTGTTTTTGACCAATTAGATAAACTATCTAGCTAGTTGACATGTTATAAGAAATTTCTTTGAATCAAAATGGTTTTTTGGATCATCTTGAATCCCAGTGAGTTTGTTTGTTCACTTTTTTTGACCTATTTATTAAACGGGTAGAGTTTGAATCAAAGAGATTTAGGTTATGTCGGGTTTACGTTAGATCCAAATATGATCCGTTAACCTATTTTGACATCCCTATTGTATTAAAACCGAAGCCGAGTGCAAAGGTGGTTGATACACGTGAATCTTCCTATTACACATGTCAATGAATGATCTATCTCTTCACCATCAAATCAAAACAGTGCTGACGAGCAAATTTTCTTCTTCACGTTCAAATGATTCGAAGTGACACCAAAGGACATGAATTTCCTGCAAGCGTTCAAATTTCCACTGTCTAAAGTTAGCTCAAGTCAGCTCAAATGTTCCCCATCAATAAAGTTTTAAGAAAACTACAGGCATGTTTTTGGCGAGCAAATATAATTATCTTATTTACAAATATGATTACAATGAAAGTAGTTATTATAATAAAATTATAAATAATAATTATAAATTAGAAGATAAATAATAAAAAAATTAGTCTATATAAGATATGATTTTTTTAATATTTTTAATAGTTTTATATTTAAACTCCTGAATTCTAATAAATTTGATTTACATGTATTTTATATAAATATTTTTTAAACGAGTCAGCTCGTGAGTTAACGAGTCAAGTCGAGGCTGACTCAAGTTTGACTCGTTAGCTTATCAAGCCTGACACACGAGCCATTTATCAAGTTAAGTTCGAGCTAACTAACGAATTGGCTTGACTCACTTAGACCCCTAATCTATGATGACAGTTTATAAGTAGCGAGCTTTATTAATTCTTTATCTCATACTTGAAAGTAAGATATTTTTGTATATAAAAAATATTTCATTTAAAAATAAAATAGCTAATCCATAAAGATAGTTCACCAACTGAAAGTATTATATTTTAAAATTGATCATTTTAGTATGAAGATGAGGGATTTTCTAATTAAAAAAAAAATAATAACTTTTAGCATTAATCTTTCAGCTTTTTAAAGCAACTTTTTAATGCAAAAAAATTTATTTTTTGTACTAAAAAGCTGTTTTAAGAAGCCGTACGAAAGCCGCCTCAAACGAAATCTAAGCCAATGGTGGTATGCGAAAATGATAACTCCCAATCCATACTTTTCCAGGGTTTAAACCTTTGTCGGAATCATATTGCCTGCTTATAACTTGTGCAGGTACAACACTTTTCCATACCCTATGTATTTGGATTTCTAACGCATTTGAAAATTTCATTTAACACCAAAATTTACATTCTTCAATTCCTACAGGACCCAGGAACATTTTTTCCCAGATGAATGAAGCAGATTTGTAATGTTTTTGAGGTCTTCTTATGGTAAGTAAGTATATACTGCAAGATATTTCCACAAATTTATTTGAGTTGACTTGTAATCCTGATGTGGTGCAGTCAAATGAATAAAATTTTCTATCTCCTCCAGAAATGGAAGAAAAGAGATAAGGGATTGGATTCTGGAGACCCAATTATTGAAGAACACAAAGGTATAATAAATTAATAAGGCAAAAAGATAGGAAGTGATAAAATAGTTCAAAGCCAAAGCAATCTCTAACTTCTAACTTCTGAAAGATGGCAGCAGCAGCAGCCAAAGTTTTTAAGTATTCCATGTGACCACCATGTGAGTTCAAGTCACTGAGTCAGTGAAGGATGGGTAAGGCACAGTCTCCAATAGATACTCCACTGTATCTTTACCCTTGCATTACCGGAAAATTATTACGTCCGGTGTCCGGATTCGTCATGACACCAATCCAGACGTGCCACGTCATCAAAATACACCTGGTCCCAGCGTATTTGGGTGACGTGGCGTGTCTGGATTGGATGTCTGGACGTCCGGTGACCAGACGTAATAATTCGCCTGCATTACGACCCTTCTCTTTTCTCTGAAGTATTTATATGTAAGGCTCCATACAAATATTATACAAACTTAAACGTTTAGAAAACTATATATAGTTTCAACTTTGGAGTTTAAACTTAGGCTTCGTTTGGGACGGTTTTCTTGTTGCGTCTTAAAGCAACTTTTTAGTTCAAATAATTTAATTTTATACTAAAAAAAGCTGCTTCAAGAAGAAGTAAGAAAACCGTTCTAAACAAAGCCTTAGTAGTAACCAGAAAGGGTGGGCCTAAAACACCATGTGCTTGCATGTGGAGTGTCTCTGCTTATGTAAGGACCCACTCTTTCCCTACACCAAAATATATAGATACTAAGCTCAACTTCAGATTAAGATCATTCAGCTAGCTTCAACCTTTCTCCTCTTTCTATTCATATATAAGAGTACCTAAGATTCTTCTCCCTCTCCATATTTCTTCCCATTTCCCTACACCTCTCTTCTTATCAGGGACTTCAACTGTGAAGGTACTAGTATATATAGCCACTTGAGCTTTGCATGAGCAAAGTAAAGTGTCTGCAAATCATTTTTCTCATAACAATGCAGGCTGCTGACCTTTCGTTCCATCGAATTTTCCTCAAGACCATGTTCATGGGTCTCAAACTTGGAGTTTCATCCAGAAAGATGAGCTATCAAGAGAGGAAGAGAGTCATAAAGCTCTCAGCAAACATAGCCATGGCGGTCGCTGGCAATGGCATGAATTGGAGTCGTGCATTGATCATTCGCCATGCGAAGCATGAGAAGAACAAAGTTCTTCTGAGGAGTTTACTGGGAAGGAAAAGGTATGAGAGCATAACCGAGCCAGGCTTCGCCCCGTTGAACTTTACTTGGCAAAAGATGATAATGAAAAGGAGATTTAGAAGAACTAATTCAATTTTAAGAAGAGGAGCACATGCATCTAATGGTGCAACTGCAAGAGTTATAGCTCGGTCCATGGCCAAAAAGAGAACAAGAACTCTCAAAAGCCTTGTGCCAGGAGGCGAGTCCTTGGATGATCTCTCACTGCTGGGTGAGACCATAGACTATGTCATCTCATTGCAGACTCAAGTCCATCTAATGAGGCTGCTCACAGAAGTTCTTAGTGTCTCAAATCTCAGGTATATCTCTCTTAAAACCTTCTCAAAAAAACAAAAAAGCAAAAAAAAAAAAATCCTAAGCAAGTCTTCATATAACCAGTTCTTTAAACACATGCAGCCCAAACACAAAAGGAGGAATTTCATGAGAAAGTTCAGCAGAATACTCTATGGAGAACGCCTGCAACCATTCACTCAACGATATAGCAGGATAAATTTGTATGTCTACTACTTGAAATGTGAAGCTAAGTTCGTATCGTTTGCATGTCTTCTATATATTTTCTAAAAAAGACTTGGAAAAAGGAGTTGGATAAGAAGTCAAGTGTTAAGCAAGTTATATTTTATGTAGTGTGAGATTATTTTGCACAAAAAATATATGTGAGATAGCCATGATTTGTCTAATGTGCTACCAAAATACTTGTTGACTAACAAATCATGCATGAGGCCCCATCACCAGAGGTAAAGACAACTATAATATTATAGCTTCAAGAAAGCTGAAGTCTTGAGGAAGAGTTGAAGCAAAAATGGTCCACCATCGCCATGAAGATGCTTTATAGGAAGATTCCAAGGCAAAGGGAGTTTTAAATAGTTTTCCAAGCTAACCAAACAAACACTATGATGCCTTGGCATATGAATCTTCTGGTAAAATGGACAACACATGAGAATGGCTCATAAATTCCTTCACAACAATATTAATTAGCTATCGGTTTTGCTCTGTATAGATACTACTAAGGAATACAGAGCAAAGTCACTATTCGATTTACTTTATGATAAATGCAATATAAATTTAAACTAATTATCTATAGATTCAAAGGCTTTGAAATCCATACTGACAATTTGTTATATTGAGATGGATATCAAAGCCATAAATTTGTTATGAGATGAGTACACTATAATTTTAATTGATTACCCATCTATTACAATCTTATTAAGGAAAATCCAGTAACTTTAGGATCCATCAGCATCAAAACTCAAAATTTTTCATAAAAATTGGGTCATGACGGGTCTTAACGACATTGGATTTGCTTTAAGATGAGTGTAAATTTTATACAAATTTTGATTGATCGATTACATATATATTATACTCATATCATCAAAGCAAATCCAACGGCTTTGAGACCAAATTTTGATTAGGATTGATCTCAAAATCATTGGATTTACTTTGAAATAAGAGTGCAATACTATTTTTGACTGTATTTCATTTATCTCAAAATAAATTTAATAGCTTTGAGACTCATACTAATTAAATTTAGATCTGAATATCCTAACTCAAAATTTTTCAAAATAAAAATCCTGAGCTGCGCTCACCTTCTGTGTAATCTCCTGATGAAGCAATAGCTTCCTATATAATAGTTTCAGAGTTCATAAAAACAATTATTTCCCATGATGAGCTTGAGCTCAACTTCATCCAAATCCAAGACTTTTCTTTTGAACAGAAAAGATTCTAAAAAGAGAATGTCATTAAATGCCGATACAGCAGGGCCAACATACCTAAAAACTAGTAATAAGTAACAAAAATCATGATAATTTTATAATCTCAGAAGCTGACTGAATTCTTCTTTAGAAGGTTGGCCACGTACTATATGAAGACAAGAACTTGAGACAAGACATGTGGAAATAGGCCAGCTCTCGCTAGCTCTACCTTGCCAATTATGATATAATCCCATAAGGAGCCCACTTACCACTACTACATCCACCATTACTTTGAATGACAGATCATCTGTGATACAGTTGAAGAAATCATACAAAGACAAACAAAACATAACCTTAACACAGGAAGTTAATTACAAACAAACAATACACAAGCCATTGCACCTTAGCGATATATGCACTCTTGTCCCTGTAACAAAGAATTACTGCAACCAGAAAGAGAATATGACTAACTACATAATTTATCAAGAGCATATAAATATATATGTACCAGTTTACAGTTATCAGTATCCACAGGGAAATTTGTGTACTGGCTCTTCAGGTTCTGACCATAGAATAGGTGATCAGATAGCTCACCTAACATTGTTCCATTGTGTATGAATGGGACATTTTTCTTTTTCTGTTGTACCCTACGAAGTCATTCTGCAAGTTAATACTGACACTACAGGAAAATCAGTCATTACCAGAAAGAAATTTTGACGATAAGAAATTCGCCGGAAATGTTATCTCATTGTATTCCGTCGGAAAACCACCGGAAAATTCCGCCGATAATAGGTGATTTTCCTGTAGTGTGATGCATAAGAAGTAAAAGGAAAGAAAAGTCAAAGTTTGTTCCTCAAATGTTACCATACGTGTTCACTCAAGAAGCAAAGGAGGACAGAATAGAAGTCATAGATCAAATCAAATCGAATTGAAATAGGTAGTACTACAACTGGAAGAAACTCTAAAGGGGAGCATGCAAAGTGTTCAGCTGAGGACCACGTAAAAATAACAGCTTTTTTCACATTAGAAAGCTAGTGGATCAATTAAATGATTGTGCCGTAGAAATTGAATGATTTTGCTGAAAAAAGTTTTCAAGTATGAAACTACTTAAAGTGAAACGTGAACGTGGTTGATGCTGAGCCTTCATCCTTATCATTTGATTAGTTTTGGCTTCTATTGCAGCAATGGGTCACATGTCATTGATGTAGACTGGAAATTCGCCTATTCACAAATAGGCCTTGTATGTGATGACATTAATTGAGCTATAAGATACAATTTAAAGCTTTCTTAAAAAAAATATTATATTAGAGATAAGGTATAACTTATGAGAAGTATAAGATAAAAAAGTGAAAAAAAATAAAATTATATAATTTGGCATGCATAAATCATAATAGATGTAAAAGGTCCACTAATTAGACCAGCAACAAAATTGGAAAGATTTGAAAAAAAGGGATACAACAAAGATAACCTCATGAATAGCTCTGTATATAAGAATTTGCCTAAAAAATAGCACATCTCATGTAGATTCAATAGAAATTAAGGATAACAATTCATAACGTCGACCACAAGAAGCTATGAAAAGACTAAGGATGATTATGTGATGATGATTTTGCAACTAACTCATTGATTTTGCAAGTTGCACAAGTGTAAACAGGACTGGATAATTGGCGGGGGAGAGTTAGAAACCAATCCAAATTTTAGACATTTTGAAATAAGGTGCATGAATATATTGGGCTATTTTTATTCTAAAATATTAGATCTTGATGCACAGGTGTGAAATCCAAAATTTCACACCCGGGTCTTATGAGTGAGTTTGTATTCTAGGTTAAATATTCAGAAAGTAGATCAAACAATGGATAAAGCACTTCCTAGAAATATTATCCTTATTTTATGATCCAGTTCTAGGTTTCTCGTAAGCATAAACCCTTATGATTAATTGACCCTTTCGGTGATAAGAGAGAACCTTCAATTATGGCCAGTCGTTAGCACTATTTTTTAGGGTATAACAACAACAACAAGTTTTGGTTTTAGGGCTATAGAAAATTTGCACCTATTAGCTTAAAGCAAATGATAAGCGGAAATGATGACGAACCCGATCAAGATCTTATAGTTCCTTCATTTTGGTTTATCATGATTCATAGTTTACTTAGTTAGCATAGGCACTCAACCCAACAAGACAAAAGGATCTTTTTCAGCAACCATGGGTTACATTGCCTAAGGGAATCTTATACATTAAGGAAAATATTTGCCTACAGGTACCTACATCATAAATAACATACACATTATTGTGAGTTTAAATTGACTTTAGCTAATATAAAATTTTGTGCCCTATCAGGTATGTAATATGATTCACCACTCAAGAGTTTTGGAGTAATTAGGAAACATATATTCAAGCTTTAACTGTGACTGTAATTTAATGGTGATATTTTGCACCTAACTACTTGGTTAGAGAGCCTTGTTCATAACTATTTATCTAAGGTGTCATTTGATGAGAAAGTTATTAGTTAGCAGACACGTGCTACATCCATACTATCAAGAGATTATTTGAGGGTGAACATAGAGATATGCTAGACATGACATTCACTCTTCGTAAGTTGATGTTACTCTTATATTATTACCTTGACCAATGGTTTTAGAGGATAAATGTTTATTACCTTAAGTTTGAAGTAGTCGATTTTAATTTTAATTTAATAGATTTCATAATGATTTTGGATTTTAAATTTTCATTAGGATTTGGACCCCAAATGATTTTGTTTTAAGATTTTTTGCCATTTTGAAAGTAGAGTTCATTCGATTAAATATTTTCTTTTAACACAGTCATCATCAAAATTTTGAATGTTTTTATTTTGTTGCTTTGAATATTGTCCACCCTACCTATGTGCCAGTATAGGATTAAGTTCATATGTTAACTTTAAGAGTTGCTTATAGGATGGGTTACTTATTTTAATGCTCACTCATATGGTAATAGAGTACATGTGACATGAATAAGATTAGATAAGAATTCTAAATATGATTAGCTTATTTGATGTTTGTATGATTTAAAAAAGAGACTTAAAAATTAAATTTGTAGTGAGAATTTGGTGTTGACCTCATTTTTGTATGAGGTCATTTTCAACCCCTTCCTAAGTTTTGGACCTTAGGTTTCTTTGGATTTTAGATCCTAGGATCTTCCTAGTTCCTAGACCTTAGGCCCAATCTAGATCTTAACTCAATTCAAACCCAGAATCCAGGGTTAAAGACTCAGGTCCTAAAATCCTTTCTAGATGATTTTTTTATCACCTTGAAACACAGTCAATTGGCATCTGGTTCAGGGTCTGTCAATTTCATATTGATATGACATGTCTCTAATGCCAACCCTCCAAATTTGAACTCATTTGGAGGACTTTAAAACCATAAACTTAATCCAGTTTCAAAGATTATAAAACATTCAAATATTTATAATCCATGTCACTAGACCTTTCACCCAGTGGAATTTAAATTTGGATCCCCCTCTAACCCTTTGATCACTCTCAATACCTTGATATTGACTTGTTAAGCAATAATTCACATCTCTTTAGATTCAATTTGACCCAAAACTAACTTAAGGCCAAAATGCCCTTAAAGGGGATTTTTGAACTTTTGGCCTAAACTCAACTTGATTTGACTCATCAACCTTTGAAATCTTCTCCAATTATTTTTAAATAATATTTAGGACCTAATAGACCCAATTCCAAACAGTCAACTTGGTTGACCAGGTCAACCTAATTTGACCTTATGACCCATTAAGGGTTAAAATGGTCATTTTGACCCAAGTGACCTCTCTACACCTTGACACCCCATCCATTAGGTTCATGAGACCAAGTGGAATTCAAGGGACCCAACTCTTAGTCCTAGGTCAACTTGGTTGACCAAGTCAACCAAGTTTGACCAAATGACTCATACACCTCCCTTCATCTAAACCCCTTTGACCAAAACCATTTCAATCCCATTTAAACCCATGGAGTGACTCCTTAGACTTCCAAGAGACCCCTCTTAGAGATCCAAGTGTTGGGCTCACTTGGGTTAGCCTTTTGGCTTGACCCAAGTGCCCAAAGAGAGGTGTATGAGCGCTATTTTCGACAAAAAAATCCGTTAAACTTACCATCGGAAAGAGCCCTATTTCGTCTCAAGCCTGTTCCCCTCTCCCATTTCATATTTTTTTCTCTCTTGAATGCAACTCTCATCCTTTATATCCCTCGTCACCGTTCAAGGTGATTTCTAGCCCGTTTTCCTTCATTTTTTTTGGGATTTGAAAGGTAAAACTTCTTTTCCTTGATCATTTTCAATTTTCTTAAGATTTTAACCGCTAGAAATTATTAAAAATGCATTTGGATTTGAATAAAGCTTAAATTTGCATTAATTAGGATATTTTTTACAAATATTAAGAACTTTCATTTGAGAATACATGTCTATTGTTAGAAACTAATGGTGGAGAAAGATAAGTAGGGTTTAACTATTTAAATTTTATTTTTGTTTTTAGGGTTGTTATATCAAGTTAGCCAAATTCAAGTGGAATGCTTCATAAATAACACATTATTGTGAGTTTAATGTAGCACTTAATCTCAATAGAGTTAAATAAACAAAAGAGTACACTTCCAAGTCTAATGTTATGAATTAATGGTGGAGAAAGAGAAGTTGTGACTTTTTTTTTTTTGGGTTGTTAGATTAAGTTATATATGGATATTTGAACTCACAGGTCTTGGATGTATAATAGATTATCATCAAGATGAAAGTCACTCACACATAAATTTATTAAGGGAGTTGAATATTTTATTCACATATATAGTATGCCAACTATATTCATTTTTATCAGATAATATATATGTTTAGGTGTCCTTGCTCAAAGTATAAAAATAAAACATACCTTAAGCCCGATAAGGTTAAACTTGAATTATATTGTAGAGGATTTATGTCTGGGTATTGATTTTGGACCTCACATGGAGAGTATGAGCCACATTCAGATTGAATTTAAGTTTTTGCCTGTCCATCTTAAATCCCGATGGAGCATATTCTTTCAATTAAGGGGGTTTTCCTTTAGAAATCCATTAAATATTTTTGACAATTTTTTTTTTGCCGTTAAATATTTTCCTACGCTTGATTTACCAGCAAAAAATCTTATGTTGGAAATCCTCCAAAAAATACATATTTCTAACTGTAAATAGCTGATTTTGACAAAAAAATCAGCCAAAATTTGATGATTTTCCTGTAGTGTTCCTTAAAATGGCGATGATGTGATGATGGGAATGACAACTCTTATATGAAGTCACGTGGCTATGATTGATACTAATACAATATATATGATATGAATGATACAATATGTTATGAATGGTATAATATGATATAACTATGATTGAGATTGGCACAATAGATTGGCTCAATATTCATTTGTTGTCAAATGAGGTAGGTGTTGCTTGGAAGCACTAAGAGAAGGTGTGCTCGTGCAATTGAAGGTATCCTCTTGGAGAGATGTATATGAGTCATTGAAAACTAATGATTGATGATGGTATACTTTTTTTTGGGGAATTTTGGGGCTTAGCCCGTATATTAAACCAAAATGATTATAATGAGAAAAAAAACCCCTAAAATTTGGGGAAGAGACAAAACAAAAATACTAATATCCAGAATGGGGCAAAAAGAAGACCGGACTCAGGAAAAAGGAACTAACAAAATAAGTAAAAGAGCTTATCAATCATTGAGCATTATCAGCCAAAACCGAGAAACCACTCTTCCCTGGTTGCCAAAAGGATCAATAAAAGGATAAAATAGTGAGCCTTGCCCAAGAAAAATGCAATTCCGAGTGTAATGTCTCCAGGCCATCCAAAGGGGGAGGCACAAATCCCTGGTTGCCGTCAGAAAATTCCAAACAACCCCACCACCAATAGTGCATCCGAATAAACCAACTGATAAGAGCAGGTTGGCCAAGGGAAGAGACCAACCGAGGCAACAATTTCAACGCATCATTTTTAGTTCCACTCATCATCGTCCGGCTGAAGAGGAAAAGCTCCCTCTCAAAAAAAATAATTAAGTAGAAAATCGAGAAGACCATCAAAAATCAGCAGCCCATGAAGCAAGAAGGGAAGGAATCCTGAAGCAAATCAACATTTTTCCAAGTAATGGTCTTAGCATGAATAGCATGAGTAATCTTTCTGATATAGGCGTTAATAGAAATTTCTGAGGCAGCAAACCGCCTTTTATTACGATCCCTCCAAAGGTAATAAACAGAGCAGCAAATCACGAAATAATAAAATTTCTTCTCATAAGTTTGAAGTAACAGATTTCCCTCAAAAAATCCAAACACATGAAGCAGGGTCGAACAAAGAAAAAAAATTTGGAGGAGGGGAAGAAGAGAGAAAATAACCAGAAACGTATATTCACATTGAAAAAAATAATGGGCAGTACTTTCATCCTCAATCCTGCAAAGCGGACACAAAAAAGAAATTAAGATGTTTCTTTTTGCCAAGATATCAGCCGTTTTAAGACTGCCTAAAAGAGCCAACCACACAAAAGATGAGTATCTTAAAGCATAAAGTCGGTGTCACACAAACTTTACCCACGGAACCTTATCAAGTTTAGTATAAAACTGCATGTAAAAAGTCTTAAAGCACTGTTTAACTGTGTCAATCCAGGAAATAGATGGGTTAGGATGCTGCAATATTTGGATAGAGGCAATTCAGTTCAGCAGTATTTGGCCGAAATGACTTGGAAGAGAGCAAGCCCCATCAGAAATAAAATCATTAACCGTCAAGCCAAATGCATAAGTGGGCTGCATAAAATCAGAAACATCAAAACCATCACACCAGGGATCCCATAACATAGATAAATTACTGCTTTCACGGACAATGTGAAACCGAAGGGTCCCTTTGATCCTATGAACAATGAAGGAGAGGAGATGTGTTTCCAATATTTAGAAGTTTTGGGAAGTATTGTCTTTCAAGGAGAAATAAATTTAGATCTTAGCCAACAAGCCACCAGAGAATCAGAATTAAAAAATCTCCAAAGAAAAAAAACTCCAAAAGCAAATTGAAGTGATTCGATGAAAGGCAAGCCAAGCCCGCCAAAGCACTTAGGGGGACAAGTATTTTTCCAAGACACAAGATGCAATTTCTTTACCGTAGAAGAGCCATGAATGAGGAACTTTGAGCTTAATTTATCAATAAGCTTACAAATCTATTTAGGTATAATAACCCCTCTGATCCAATAAGTAAGAGTGTTGACGATGGTGAACTTAAGGAACTGAATTCTACCTGCAAAAGACAAAATTTTAACTTTCCAACCTTTGCTGATGGTATACTTAATGCAATGCATTTCATTGTATAAAATGTAAATATACTTCCTTCTTTCATGTTCACAATAAAAAAATCAAATATAATTTGTCAAATATATAAATTTATTTTTATAATTTGAACATTTTATTAATATGATCAATATTATAATTACTTTTATTAACAACATTTATTAATTTATGGAATTAAATAAATATAATTAATTTAGACAAATTTGACAACATTTATTAAGTTATAGTTTATTTAAACAATAATTTAGTATTTTATGACAATTTTTAAAAAAATGGATCTATGAATATGAAGTTATAAGAGGAATTGTATAAAATTTCATATAAAAATAATTAATTTTATAATTATAAATATTATTTTTAGATAAATCATTATAACACACTCCAAACTTCATTTTTAACCTTTTTATAGTCATAGTTAATTATACAATTATAAATATACATCATAATTATAAAAATAATTAATTTTATAATTATAAATATACAATATAATTATCTATACATCTTGAGATGAGGTAAGGGAATGAGAGAGAGAGAGAGAGAGAGATATGAAAGAAAATTGAAGATTTGGAGGCCTTTAAGTTGTCTTCACGAGCCTAGCCAGTTGAAAATATTGATCTATGCGAGGTAAGCAACCATTATCTTATTTCAATTTCTAGTAATTTTGCTTTGCAATTAATCTCTTATATTGAATTTGGACATTATTTACAAAACTTAAGATACCTTTATGTTTTAGCAACTTTCATTTTAAAAGTTTTATTATATTGTTGCTTATTTATTCTACATATATTAGTAAAATCATATTATATTTCATATCTTGAGATATTTTGGATATTATTAATATTGGTCTAAACTATTATAGTATCGATCTTTAGAGGATAATATTAATGTTATAAATGTTGCATATAGACATAATAATATAATAATATTATTCAATTACATTATTATGTTATGCATGGGGAGGCGTAAGGGACTAAAATAAATATTATCTTCACTACAGAAAATATAGTCATGACAATGGGCATCTATTGAAAATCAGCATTACTAGTAGATTTTCAACAATATTTCAGGAGATAGAAAAGAATTATTGATTGATAATTTTCATCGGAAACATTTCGGGAGATTTTTAGTCAACTTTCTATCGAACGACAGCTTCTAGAGACATTTCCAGCATAATTTTTGTTGGAATTTATGGCAGCCTACCGGTAGATTTTTCCACTAGCAAACCGTTGGAAAGTCCTACAAAAAATCCGCCGGCAAACCGCCAAAAATTCTGATGGAAAAATCCATTGGAATACATATGCTAAATTTGTCGTATCGACCTGCTCTGGCATATTATCCGTCATAAATCTACTGGAAACCTGTAGCTCATATATTAAAAAAAAATTCTCTCATGTCAATTAATTTGCAATACAACAACACAACATAAGACAAACATTTTACACAGTAAAAAGTTAACAACAATTTACAAACACATACAACATTGCATAAAGTAAAAAATATAATTGCATCAAATTTTACTTAAGTTCTCATCAAAATGTTCTCGAACACATCCAAAAGTCTTTATACATAAAAAAAAAAAAAACAAACGCATACTATCTACTCATAATCAATTCCCTCACTCTCCTCTAGCGGCGCAGGCGCATGTTGCTTTCTACTAAATTGCTATTTGATTCTTTGAAGCTCCTTTGAGATTTGACTTTGCAACATTTTCATGCTTGCTTATGATTTTAGGACATGCTCTAGCTTAGGGAAACCACCTGCTGGCTAACAAAGCTAAGGTAGATTCAGAATGGTCCCCTTAGACAAACACTCCCCCAAGGTCTACAAGGTACCCTTGGACTAAGTAACTCATGGCTGCCGACAAGGATCCTTATGTCAGGTTCGGTCGACTACATGGGCGGATCCCCATTAAGTTGAGGGGGGCATTTTGGAATATTTTGGGTATTTTGGGTATTTTGCCCCCTCTCAAAAAAAATTTTTGCCCTCATTTAATCAATCCTAAGCATTTTTGCTCATCCCCCACAAAAGAAATTTTTTTTGCCCACCCTGAAAAAAGAAGCTGGATCCGCCCCTGGTCGACTATCTCCTCTGACTAAGTAGATCAGGGACCACGATAGCCCGGGATGACGGAACCATGAGATTTTGATCGGGTCCATCATTCATTCCCCACCATCCACTTTAAGTGCAAGGTGGTAAAATTTCTAATTTTAAATATTAAAACTTCCAATACTCAAGCCCATGCTACTATGCTACTACTATATGCAGATAACACATATCTTTACGTTCTTGATCGATTACTAGCCTTAATCGAAAGTTCTCTCTCGTTATCGGGAGGGGTTATTAACTATATGGGCTTGCACCTATAGGAAATCAGAACTCATTCATAAAATCCTCGCATATAATGAGGGCGAAATCTCTGGTTTGTGTCTTATCTACAAACCCAATCCGCCTTCCCAAAATTTACATCGGAACTTAAGTCCGTTAAAACTCCCCTGAAAAGCAAACAGGGCAGGCCGGGGCCAAATTTTCGGAGCCCACTGATTGTTATATAGTAACTCTTTTAATTGAATAGTTTTGGAATATTAATTGCAATGATATGGATGATGTTTGCTTTATAATAATTTTTTATAATGCTATGAATATATATATTATTATAAAAAAAATAATTCCTCCAAAATACACCTTGGGAAATGTTTGTTATTACACATCTTATATGATTTAACTCACTCCTAGCTCCTATATAAGGGTTATGTCATTTTGGGTGACATGGTACAAGCATGAAATCACATATTAGGTTGCTAAAGATGTCTTGAGCTATGAATATTAGTGTTGCAGTATATTTGATCAATAAAGACCCTCAACACCATTGAATTAACCATAGTTTGAATATTCGGTACTTAAGTGGTGAAACAAGACTTGTACTTGGAGCAATAGAATGCAAATATTGTCTTTCTTCATAGTAACTTGAAGAAAGAAATTTATATGATGCAGCCACAAGGATTTATAAACCAAACAACTGCTAAGAAATTATTTAATTAACAGACAAGAAGATTTCTGAAAAATAATATTTGTTGTACAATCAATCTTTAATCTCCAATAATTTTATTTAAGCTTGTACATGTCATGCATTGCTCTACAAATCTTCAGCTTTTCAGACAACAAATTTAATCTTTAGAAATTCTGGAGACCTACAAAAGAAATAACAGCTCTAAAACTCTGAGAAGCTTTCATTCCACATTACTTTATTTTCCTGGAGCTGCAACACTAGAGAATGTAATTCTTAGTAAATTTAAATGATCCAATGTTGAGGTAACATATTAAAGTTGTTCTTTTCGTTACATATGGGGGAAATGAAGTAGAGGGAGGAGAAAGAGGGGGTGATGTTTTTTAAATGTTCTTCATATCAAGCTGGCCTAAGGCCATTCTTGAGCGCCGCAGCCCACACAATGTCTATGCGATCAACATCGATCGCACCAACCTCATGATGTGTCCAGCCTTCAAGACAATGCACAACTCCTCCGGCATGACAGGCATGTACGACGCCACGATCGAGGGTGTACTGTATCATGGTCACTCAGCTAAGTCAGAAAAGTTTGTTGATTTGATCGGTTATTAGTTCATCAGTGTTTGATTGATATATAGGATTACCTCACACATTCCCAAACCTTGAACATCCAGGGGAAGTCTCATTGCAGCTAGTTTCCCATAGGTGCAATCGCGTCGAAAACCGATGATGGGAGGGACGACGAACTGGTGGAAATGAGTTCCTCGTGGGGCTAACCGTTGCTCGCCAAAAGAAATCCATTTCCCAACAATCCATGTCTGTAACCATTGCAGAACATTTTTGCTAGAGCAAAGTTAGTACAAGGAATCATAAATTTATCATTTAGGATTATGGGTTTAGTCAGTGAACACATACCTTGCAATTTTGCGCAGCTTGGTACTTTGTGACTTGGACCAAGTATTGTTGGCAATCTGCAGGAGCTTCCTTCTGTATCTTTTGGAATCTCTCAGTAGAAAGTGTCAGCATCTGTCATTTTTAAGAAAAAATTAGTGAACGAGGCTTATTCTATAACAAATCATCTCACTGCAAATATGTTAGTTGTAAGAAGTGATTGATTTTGTCAGTAGAATGAATAAAGTACAGTAAGATAGTTATAGTTCTATCCCAAATACATTGTCACTATTAAGAAGGTGGCTCATCAAGTACAATTTGGTTGAGAAAAATCCCATTTATAGCATATTTGATCAGAAATTTAAAAAAAAAATAGCTGTTTTCCCATCAGATTTTACAATAAAAGTGTCAATTCCTTCACAAGCAGTAAATTGTCTTTCTAAACAGATTATAGTTAAAACTCTAACGGCATTCTTAGCAGGATGAACTCTCAGTGGTATTTTTTTAGCAAAAGGTGGATCAATTAGATCAATAACATTAAAGAAAATGGATACTTGATTTATGTGATCCTTCAAAGTATAATGTAAAAAAATAAGATCAAATAAAAAAAAATAGCTTACCAGGACCCGCACTTTCCTCCTACAAAGGTACAATGCAATTGCCCTCCCAAGCTTGGATGTAGCTCCAGTTAGGAAGACCTCTTTCACATCCTTAGGGATCTCATTAAGTATCACAGCAGCTGTTAGGGTATTGCCATGGACAATCCTTACATTTAGATAGGGATGTTTGCTGACAAACAAAGTCCCACCACCATTGAGTGCTTCATTCTACCCAAAAAAAAAAAGAGGATAATTCAATGAGTTTTTGCATTTTTAATAGCATTTCAGCATTTTCTTGTCATGACTACAACATTCAGAATAACAATTAGAACGTTTTTTTTTTTTTTTAACACTTGGGGTTCATTTGGGACGGCTTTCTTATTGCTTCTTAAAGCAACATCCTAATATAAAAATTAAAATTTTTATACTAAGAAGTTGCTTTAAAAAGCAGAAAGAAAGTCGTCTCAAACGAAGCCATGATCAATTAGAAGTTCCACTAAAAAACATAATTAGGATCTGTAAAATTTCATGAGTAATTGGAATAGTGTCATTTTTATTTGCACATTCATACTAAAGCCTTTCACAGTCCTGCCAATTCCTGGCCATGTAATAAGGAGCTTTAAATGGAATTGCCATCTTTCCATGTGGAAATGAGCTCAGCACATCCACAATTTGAGACTTAAAAACTCTAAAACTACTTTCAAATGGCTCCATGTGAACTGCAATCCTTATTTCAACATCATCCACCAATATGCATTTAATGCCAATTCCCATAGCTTTAATTCTCACACCCATATATAATTCAAGACCAAGAGAGTTAAGAAGGAACATAATTCTATAAACATTGTTTATAGAAAATCCACATCATCTCATTTCATGCCTCATATTTTTTTCCTGCACGGATCTTAAAGCACTTTAACAAATTAGTTTTGCATTGGAGTGGTTTAAAATCATGCAGAAAGATTATTAAAGGGATTGAACAGAGATGGCATTTATAAGATTTTCTGTAAGCATTATTTAAAGAATTTTTGTCATGTTAGGAAGGCTTGCAAGTTGTACCTTATTAAGTGCTGCAAGACTAAGCACTTTAACACCCATCTTATCTGCTCTCAATATAGCATTCTCAATCTGATCATTGATGCCATTCTTAGCAAAAGGCAGAAAATACTGCAAAAAATAAAAACAAGCAATGTCAAATTTAGCCCCAAAACTATAAGAATTATAGAATATGAAGATGAAGTTGTCAGTATATGGCTTGGAGGTGAAGGGAGAGTATGAGTCACCTGAAAGCCATGTCTGGGCACCACCCAGTACTGGTGTAATCGACCTCGGAGATTGTAGAATGAGTGAAGAAAGGTTTTGGACCAACCCCACATTGCTAACATGAATAGGAAGCCTCCAGGCCAGAAGACAAGAATATAAGGCAAAACTCTGAATGGCATCGAACTGAAAGAACGAAAGACAAATGGAGAATGTAGGGAAGACACGACATCGACCACATGTGCCAGGAAGACAAAATCAGGGACTTTGATGTTCTTCCCTGAAACCACATAAATGTCAACAAGGTAAGAATGGTTAAGAGGAAGGCTTGTCAACTGACAAGGTAAGAAGTTAAAATTAGAGCATTTCAAATTGCAGTTATCACTGCACTCTTCAAGTCCAATTTTAAGTAAAAAATGCAATTTCTTATGGACATAACAATACAACAACAACAATCCTTTATCCCACTACGTGGGGTCAGCTACACGAATCATTTTTCTCCATTGTGTCCGATTATGAGTCAAATTATCATTCAGATCTAATAAAGAAATGTCATTTCAAATAATGCAAATATAATGTCATTGTCATGGCATATGGCCTACCACTATTTGTGAAGCAATGGAAGTGGCCAGCATTTGTTCTTCGCATACATAAATAGAACATTTTTTTGCATGGCTAACAACAATTTGGCACCCTTGATTTCTAATTGAAAGGACTATAACAACTTATGGTGTCATTTATGGGTGATTTGAATCATTAAAAAATAATAAAAAGGGAAATGAATAGTTACATGATTTCATCAATAAGTCTTTCATTCACATATTTCATGTCAGATGCTTGAGAATAACTCTAATCTAAAAGTTTAACAGGATAAAGTTTGTTTACTCAGTGATCAATTATATGACTAAACGCCTTCTATCTCCCAACCATCAAGATAAAAGTCATCTATCATCATTGATAGGAAAGCAGAGCAAAGACACTCCAGAAAGTGATGTAATTCACATTAAATTTGCTCCACTGGCACAAATCAAGTCAGTTATTCTAACGTGGTGGTTGAACTATCTTTTTCCATATTGATAAAGAGTTTTGTTTCATATTTTCATGGATGCCTCAATGAAGAAAAGAAAATGTTTATATTTCTAAGGTTTCGTTTGGGGTGGTTTTTTTCCTGCTTCTTAAAGCAACTTCCTACTACAAAAATTATAATTTTTGTATTAAAAAACTGCTTTAAGAAGCAGTAAGAAAGCTGTCCCAAACAAAGCCTAAATCAGACCCAAATTTGAGAGTAAATTGTGAAACAAAGTTGCCAAATCCCTACAAATTTACACTGTTTTCAGCTTAAAAGAGTTTATTCTTCATCAAAAAGTATAGATTAGCAATAACATATTCCGTTCCAACTCGGTGCAGGTTGTATAGCATTTAAGGGACTCAATTATTAGGTTCATATGTTTTGTTACTTTTAAAGCTAAAATAAATTGCCCGTGAAATTCAAAATGTCTTATCATGGAGCTTGCTTAGCTACTGTTAACAACGCCAGCCTCTGCTCTATCAAGCCAAACTTAACAAGTTAAAGCAACAGGGGGGGCCACTCACACAGCCCACGCCAACCTGGTGGTTGGGACCTCCTGCTCCAACCACGAAGGTCGCCAATTACGTGAGCTAGCTTGCGATTAAATTTGCTCAGAAGTTAAGAAAAAAAAGGGACCCATGAAAAGATGTAGCCATTCATTTTCCCACTGTTATGGTAAAATTAAGACAATTAGATTTTATAATGAAAAATGTACCAAAAAGGCAGAACATGCAATATAATCTAAATATTTTGTGCATCTCTGTTCAAACTATTTGGTTTTGACTAGAGCAATGCAAAGTCAACAGCAGGAGAAATTTTTCTGTGCGGACACCGGATTGGAGAATCATCCGGTTATGCTCAGTACCGAGCGCGGTACATTTTGGGGTGACGTGGCACATTTTTATTGGTCTCCAGGAATTATAAATCCAACAACAGAGTTATCCTTGTTGCATATTATATAATAGACAAAGAATATGGTATATAGCATAAAAATGGAGTTGAAAATACTTTGACTTGATGCAGAGAACTTTATATTAGATTAATATCAGTTAATCAATCAAACATTCTTCAGTTTTTAAGTTCACTTAAATTTATAATTATTGATGTCATTGTTGGAAGAAAATATTCCAGAGGAAGAAAGGTTTCAATTTGCCATTTATCTTTTAAACAATATAGATTATGCACACACCTGAGCTTATTTCCTTCTGCAAGGACCAAGATTTGGTATTGATTGTTCCACCTAATGCATCAAACAAAGGCATAAAGAGGCAGTAATTGGAGTTCTTTTCAGTGTGGTGAAGGCTATGGTACCTACAAGAAGAAAAAAAATAACATAACATAATCTCCTTTCAAAAAGCAATAAAATAAGAAATGACAAGTAATGCCAGGCCACTCATTAATGAAGCTATTAAAGCTATAGCTACCAGATTAGAATGTAAAAGGACTAAATTGGATTTTGGTAATTAGGGTATTGAAAGTTTCACAACGTTTCTGGTTGCCTTTATTGGGTTTTGTGGTAGGTCAGTGAACTAGACAAGAGTTGTATTCATCCCATTACTTGTTTTGTTTTTCTTACTTCAGAAACAGACTCATTAATCAAGTTAACTTGTATGACACTTAAATTGACGAGAAGAAATGTGTTGGTTGAAAGGGAATTGAATTAGCTTACCAATTCAAGATTCTAGGTGGAGTTTGGTTAGAATATGAATTGAACTAGTAAATTTTCTTTTACTCTATATTCCATAACCAAGAACTCTTCTCAAAAGCAATTGTGAATATAGGGGAGTTGTGTCATTTTTCATTAGTCAATATAGGGGAATATAACTTTTCCAATATGAGTATTCAAGAAAAAATTTCTAATTGGTGTGTATTTCTCATATTGGAAAAAGATGATCAAGCCAGCTGCAATGAAGAACTAAATTCCCAAAGCGAATTATGCAAGGAGATACTACAAAATGTCAGCTATCACATCCTATTCCCATCAATTAGCTAAGGTAGGGGTATAAATGAATCGAGTTGAGCTCAAGCGACACCTGACTCAAGCTCTACTTGACCCGTTTTCTCTGAGCTTCAACTTGAGCTTGCCGACATACTCAATGAGTAGTTTCTCGGCAACCAGAATGCAATTTAAAAGAGGTTATTTATTAAAATCTTACATAAAGCTGGCTCAGTATACAAATGAACCAAACATATGCAACTTCGAACTCACCCTTTGCTTTTGGGCAAATTAAGTAAGACCCAAGCCCATTAATGACTCGAACTCCATTGGCTCGGCTCACTTACACCACCCCTAAGCTAGGGCAATAATGCCAAATGCAAACATATAGGGCCACATCACTAGGTATTTTTTTTCCTCTTGCATATCCTTCACTGGCTTTGCGACCAGGAATAAAACTCGTATACCACATTATTTATTTCATATCATTAATATAACAACATAGTAACAAAAGGTTGTCACACAAAATCACATAAATGTTAAACTAAAACATAAATAAGGACCTTTCAAAAAACAAATATTACAAGTAAAAAAACTTGGATGAATTAATGCGTCAATAATCACAGTAGGAGGTTTGTTCTGGAGTTACTTCCAAGAAAATTAGGAACATTGGTGGGGCTTATGATTTTAATGCAAAATAGCAAACCAATACCTAAAATAGCAAACCAATACCTGTTAATACTTAATATAAAGAGTAAATTGTCCCCTATCATAAAAGAAGGGCAAATCCTAACTTCTAATCTCCAGTCTCCTAAAACGGGCTGTTTCAATAAAACTAACTTATCTTCATAAAATTTTTTTTGCCCCTTCCCCTTCCAAAAGAACCTATACTAACTGAGGTTTTTTTTCTTAGAAGCCAAGACATAATTCAATAACAGAGCATCCTAAGCATATCAATAAAAAATAAAAGAGACACTTACGTTGGTGTATAGATAAGGTATCTGAACAAGGGAACAGTTTCAAAGAAGCCACTTGGGAAGACCTCCACATTAGAATGACCCATGCATCTCAAGAAATCAAAGAGCAAAACGTAGACATAAAAGAGCCCAATAGAGCCTGCTCCCATGAAGCAAGCTCCCAATAAAGGCAATCCCATCAATAAGCTCATTAACAGGTGCTCCAATGGCGTCCCATGCCCAGCTGAGTGAGAAAACAAAATTAAATTCATAGCTCATTATTCAGCTCTGTGTCTCTGTAATCCTCTGTTTTTTTGGAAGCCGAACAATGGTTAAAGAAAGTAAGAAGTACCAGTAAAAGAGCTGGGGACAGGAGAAGAGTGGTGGACAGAGTGGTAATTGCTGAAAAGATGTCCACTGTGGAAAGCCCTGTGAGACCAGTAAAAGAGAGGCTCTGACACCGCAGCATGTAGCAGGAGAGCAATAAAGAAACCCTTGAGGTCCCACAAAGGGAGTTCTCTCAAAGAAGGAAACAAGTGGAAAGCCATGGCCCCAATGAATGCTTGAGGTATCAAAAAGTTGTCCCTGAAACAAGAAATATTAGCCATAAAAACCTCAAAACTGTTGAATCAAAATTCCTATAGAGAAGTAAATGTACCAGTCCCACTCTCTGTCTATCTGCTTGAAGTCATAGCCCTGTTGAACGATTCTCCTCGTCCTGGTTAGAAAGATCATGCTGCTGAATGACCACCATAGCTGATGAATCAGACCTCTAAAAGCAAAAAGGAGGAGAAGATGGAGACACCAAACTCCCTCTGCGCTTCCTCCCTCCCATGCTCTGGAATGGATGACCTTGGCAACCAAAGGACCATAAAGAAGGTACTGCAACATAAATTCAATCCAAAGTTAGAGGAACATATAAGCTAAAGATATGAACTTGTCTTGATGTGATACAAGACATGGATTTGCAGTTTGCTTGCCTTGAAAGAGCCGAGATTCTGCCATGGCCAAGAAGAGACCGGAACACCCATTTGAGCTCTTAGGTTGGAAGGAAGGAAGGAAGAAGAGAAGCGTTTGGTTTCTCTCCAAGATCGCAGGGCAGAACCTGATATTTAAGGTGCTCGTAATGCAAAGCGGATGAGCCCCACAACTACAAGTTTACAACTTTATGAATAAGTAATTAAATGAAGTGCGATCAAATTGGTGAACAAAGTATACAAAAAAAGCTATATATTCACACGTAAGAAGTAGAGGGTAGAGAGGAGGAGAATTAATGAGATTTTTTCAACTGGTGATGTGTCTCTCTCCATTCCTCTTGATCATTTTCTCTCTCTTTCCTTAACCATCTCTCTCCTCTGATCTGTTTCCTATCTGTACAGTTTGGTCCCGCGGGTCATAAAGGCTATCACTAACAGTTATACCTCACAATCAATGCCCTTTGAAAACGTGAAAGCTTGAAGCTTCTCATCTCTCAGCAAGGCACATACACGCATACGCACACACAGTTCTCTGCACCGATTATCTGTAATCAACAACCCTCTCTCGCGCTTTCCTCTCTGTCTCCAACTCTCCACCGCCTACTCTCTCTCCCATATCATTCATTACCTATCCTCAGACCTTTGACTCCCCTGTGACGCCCATATTGTTTATTTCAAATATATCGATAGAGGAACTTTAGTTGTTGCTTCCGACTTCTCTATTATGCCTATCTCCCTTAATAATATCAAATATTTATTTTAGTTGAGTGAGTTTTATATTTAAATATATATTAATTTGATCTTAGAATTTTAATTATGATTTTTTTAAAATTAAATTAGTTAGTACTCACTGAATTCATCTTCTTTTAAAAAAAAAAAAAGTTGAGTGATTTAATGCAAGGGCATGATTGCATATCAAATATGATGTTGGAATTCAAGTAAAGAAGTTATTAATTGAACTTCTTTAAAAAATATACACTTAGGCTCTTTTGGGTTTAATCATGAGAAGGGAATGTAAATTTTTTTTATTATTGTAATTTTATATTAATTTTGGCTTTCCTAAGCTGACAGTAGCCTTTCTTCTTCATAAACCGCAATAATATTGCTCTTTTTTTTCTTTTTTCGCACCTCCTTGGGATCAAAGGGATGCAATTAGTATCCAAAAAGAGAGTTACTATACAAAATAGGCATTCAATATATCGATCGAGTGAAAGTAATTATCTTAAATGATCACAATTAGTTTATATTTTCTTGTAAAGAAGGGATAAACGAGCAATTTACTTTGCACTACACTTGAGTGAATATATTTGATGTTTACAAATTAGAATGAATATGACTCTTTGCTAATATTTTTGTTATGAAATTATATTCCGATTTTTTAACCAAAGATTGCCCCTTTGATTAGCACTTGTGGTGGGGTGCTTTTCCTTCCTTTTAAGACTTTTCATGCTATTTTTTATGATGGCTTAACTCAGATGGAATGATGCTCTTTTATCTGGCATATGAGATATGCTATGCATTTTTCTTGTTATATTTATACGGCTTTGTTGAAAGGCTTAAAAACTATAGACATTCTTTCCAAATGGAATTTAGATGTACCTCTTACATGTGTTTTATGTTCTAATGATGAGGAGAACCACAATCACATCTTCTTTGAGTGTGACTTCTCCTTCTCCATTAGTATATCTTCTTTGGTGCCTTGTTTACACCACTTCATTCTTAGGCCTATATTTCTCCAAGTTCTAGATTATATTTCACCTAGATTTTTTATTGCTTCTTAAAGCAGCTTTTAAGTATAAAAATTAATTTTTTTAACTAGAAAGTTGAAAGCCGTCCCAAACGAATCCTTAATCTCTTGGATGATTGCCCGACAACCAATTTCTACTTTGGATAGTCGTTTCTAGCAAATCAAGGGAATTGTCCCTCTTTTGAGATATATTTTGATGCTTCAATGGATTTTTGATCATTTTGAGTCCCTTATAATTGGAGTTTTATTTTTATTCAGTTATTGGTTAAATTATGTTTTTTATTTTAAGCATTTTGCTTAATTTGGTTACATAAATTGTAAGTTTTTTCTTATTTTTCTTACTCTCCTGTTGTATTTTTATCCATCTAATTTTGTCATTGATTAATAAAAATTGGACATGACAAAAAAATCAAGAAAACTCAAATACTATCTTTAATATTGTCTTTTCTTTTAGAAAATCTTAAATTCATTAAAAAAAACTTTGGCCTTGACACCTATATGTTGGTCACCCGGCCCACCCTTTCTTATTCTTAAAATTATATTTCATTCATTATTAAAAAAATTAAATTTGAATTTATTGTGATGTTTGTGAGCTGGCAAAATACAAACATTTTAAATCTCTAATAAGTGACACAAGATCTTATCCCCCATATTTTAAAAGCAGTAATGTGTAAGAACCACAACTTGATGTTTGTGTTGCTTTGATGCTTTCCACAAAAGATTTGAAAAAAAAGGAAGAAAACTGAGAAATGTTTCCAGCACAATAAGCTATACCTGTTGAGCATCGGTTGCTGTTGGCTGAAGTGGAGCATTTGGCTATGGGACTACAAGGAAAAGCTTTGGATATTTGCTTGGAATTGAGAAATCACCAAGAAATAGTTAGAGAAAAACTAGCTGCGACTAGAAAAATAATAGAAATAGCTTTATGTTTTAATCCCAAAGAAAGGAGTAATTAAGTTAATAAAGTAGCCGTTACAAAAGCTTGAAGCTTGTTTAGTCTATTTGGGAAAGTTTGGAAAACATTTTAGCCGTTAAAGTTTTTAAAATTGCGGTTTCAGTATTCTTATGGGGTCAAGTAAGGAGGGAAATGGGTCTGTTGTTCTTTTGCCTTATAACCTGGTTCCCAGCTAGCTGAGATTTTACTGTTCAGTGCTGCAGTTAAGTATTGTGTATGGTAAATATGATATTATTGTTAAAAGAGTTATACAAGGATAATATACCAATGCTTAAAACATAGAGTAAAAAATATAAATATAGTTTGCATGGCAGAACATTCATGGTTATAGAGAGGAAGTGTTTAACATATTAATTTAGTACGAAGATCTAACATTAACACAGATGAAAGAGAAGTTACAATGAGCACCACTGATGTAAGTAGAAAGCATAAAAAGAGAAAAAAACATAGGGTCTGATGTAGTTTAAATGATTATCACAATGTATGTCATTGGTTACAATATTACCCTTTTTTATAATTGGAGAAACTATTACTACAATATGGTAGGCATTGATTTGTGGTGGAAGTTGGAAGAGCCTTGTGGCATGGGAGCTGTCCTTAATAAATCATTTGTTGCGTATTTAGTCATTCTCCTTTGAGGAGGGAAGACCAGAGACCAAAAAGTTTAGCATTTAGTGATTTCTTAATAAATGTAGTTGAGTGATGATTGGAGGATCGTAGTAGGGCCACAATTGTTAGAGGATCACAGTTGAGCGATGATAGTCAAGAGGACATAATCGGGCGATGGAGGTCATATGATCGTAATCAAGTGATAATGTTCGAAGAATCGTAGTTGGGTGACATTAGTCGGAAAATAGTAGTCAAATAGTAGTGGTTAGATTACTATAATCATGCGATAATGATTAGGAGGTTTTTGTTAGGGTGATGGTAGTCAGAGGATCATAATTGAACGACAATGGTTGAAGGATTGTAGTTGAATGATGGTGGTTAAGTGATTGTATATGGCGATGTTAGATTACGATAGTCGAGCAATGGTGTTTAAAGGATTTTTTTCGGGTGACCGTGAGACCATTGTCAATGGATGGTGGTCAGAGAATTGTAGTCGGGTGATGGTGATTAAAGGATCATAGATGGGCATTGATGGTCGTGAGATTATAGATGAGCAACCATGTTTGGATGATCATGGCTAATAGTTGATGTTTGGGAGATCATAGCCGAGTGACAATGCTCAAAGGATTGTAATTAATCCACGGTGGTGGAAGGACTAGAGTGAAGTGATAATGTTTGAAGGACTAAAACCATATTACAATGTTTGGGGGACTATAATTTGTTAGTGTTCATTCAGGCCGTGGCTCGAGGATGATGATTAGCAGTGGTCTGATGATGGTAGTCGAGCGGTGGTTTAACATTATCAATTAGGTGGTGATCAAATGTTTCTCTAATGGTAATTTTCAGGCAATATTCTCATAGTAATGGTTGATGTATTTATAACAATGATGGTCGGGTGGTGTTCTAATGGCGGCAAAAGGGAATTATTTCGATAGTGGTGGTTGATAGTGTTTTCTTGTTAGTGGTCAAGCATTAGATATTCAAGCTATGATAATCTAGCTATCACTCAATGATGACAGTTGGGCAGTGGCCCAGTGGCTATGGATTGGTGGTGGCCTAGTAGTAGTGGTCAGAGGGTGGCACATTAACAATCATATGGTGTTATAACGATAGTGGTTGGGTAGTGTTCGGACGCCTGTGATATGGTGATGGTCTCATATCGACGATAGGGTGGTTATTCAATGATATTTATCAGGCATTTATCAAAAGGAAACAATCAGTTGGTGTTTCAATGGAGGCAGATGATGTTGTTTTGATGATAACGATTAGGCAATATTCTAACGAAGATGGATGTGTGGTGTTTTGACGATGGAAATCAGTAATTTTTTTATGGTGACAGTTTGGTGGTGTTTTAATGGTTATGGATGAGTGATATCCCTATGACTATGGTCGGATGCTGATAGTTTGGAGGTGGTCTGATGGTGACATTCAGTTGAAGGCGTGATAGCAATGGTTGAGTGGCCCAATGGGACATGGGTGGTGGCTCTATGGGGGTAGTCAATTGGTGGCATGTTGGTGATAGTCGAGTAATGGTAATCCAATAACTATAGTCGATAGTGTTTTAAAGGTAGTGGTCAAACAATGTCCTGACTCACTAGTGGTGGTCCAATGACAATCATTAGATAACGCGGTTAGGAGGTGGCCCAATGATGATGGTCCAACAGTGGCTCGATGGTGGTAATTGGGTGATTACCCAATAGTGGTAAACAAAGATGGTATGATTGCGGTGAATAGGTGATGGCTCGAGGATGATAGATGGGTGATGGCTCAATGGTTATAGTCAAGCATGTGATGGCCCAATGGCTCAGACGATCAATGACCCAACGATACTAGATAAGTGGTGGCTTGACATTAGTATACGCGGGCAATGACGATCAGGCAATGGCCCGCCCGATGAGAATGGTCGGGTTGAACCTTAAGATTCTTCAAAGTTATAAGCTCTCTTCTATCTCCCATCCCCCTTCGCGTGCAGCCTAGGGGTCAATTTATAGTTTTTTTAGAGTGATGCTCTTTTTATAAATGTATAAAAAATCTAAAACCATCCATTAATTTACTCATGTTAATTCTTTTGTCATATATCATTCTCTTAATATTTAAGTGACTTAATGATGTCAAAATTAAGTGATTTTTTATTTTTATTTTTTTACTTTGTCTCATCGAGATAATTGATTTGACTATAAATATGCAAGGTTTTGGGATCATTTGATTTTCTAATTAATATTTCAAAATTTCTACTTGTGTTTCTAGTGCTTGATCTGGGCTTGCCCGGATTCAGATCAAATAACTATTTTTGTCAATATATTCATCTCTCTAAGCTGTTAAATTTGACTATAAGTTTGCTAAAATCGCATTTCGAATGACCCTAAATTTGATTCAAAAAATTCCAGATTCAAATATGTATCAAGATTCGTGTAAAATTAAGTCGGTTTTATATATGTAGAGTTTGTTTATGCAAGATGGTATTAAGGAACATGGTTTTGGTGAAATAATATAACATCTCAATGTCTCTTAATGGAAACATGATTGAGGAAAGTGGCTTTGGTGAAATTGATCTATATTCAAACAAGCCCATTCATAAAAAAATTGGACCAGTTCATCCTTTCTCTATTCAACTTGGTTTTGTGCTGAGATGGCTTTTCGATTGGGTTGAACCGTCGAGAGGACTAATTCACCGTTGAATCAATCAAACCATTTTGTTCGATCCAATTTTTAAAATCATGGCATACTTAGTTGAACTACCATGATTTTCTAAAATACTTAACAAATACATTGGATCGTCCAATCATTTATCACAAGATATTTGACCTCAAAGCTCATTGAACAAATATGATTAAATGAATATAAATTAAAAAATAATAATATTTTTTTTATTATTTCAAAGTATTAATCATTATTTCAACTAGAATTATCCACAAGTGAAATTTTATTTAAAACTTAATATTATAGCACTATATCATTTCCAAAATTAATTTAAATTTTTAAATACAAATAATTTCACCTACTTCATAATTTCTTGATGAATTCCATCACTTGTATTAATATATTGATACTTTGAAAATATTAATTCCTTTTATTTTCATAAATTCAAGGCACCAATTTATCAAATATTTTCCAAAGTCACAAATAAAACGATTTTTCTTATATTATCTAAAAATATTATATATTATTACTAAATTTAATGAATTAATTTCATTTTACTTAATTTAATTATTGAAATTACTCAAATTCACCAATAAAACTAATATTTTGATACATTCAAGTTCTTACTTTCTTTAAATTTTGAATAAGGAAAATTTAATAATATTTTGATAAATAAAAAAATATGATTAATAAGATTAATAATAAAATCCACAAAATTAACTTGCTTTAATCACCTATTTTATTTAATAAGTTTGATCAGACATTAATTATGCTTCATACACCTCTCTTAGATGAGCATCTGTGAGGGCTCTTAAGGATGAAGAACATAAACAAATCTATGATAAAATCCTCTATTATCAAAGGTCAACTCCTCCAAATGATTAGTAAGTATAATCAAAACATGTGGCACATTATGTTTACTAACATATAAAGGAAGCAAATAGGACAAGTGTTGAGGAGGGTGAAATTGAGCTAGTTGAATGTATAATAATATCATTATTATTTAAAGTATTGCTGAGGTTTGCTCACCTAAAAGATATTGGAGTTTGACAAATGGCTATGGTGGGCCTCCTATGACTTGTGATAAGAGGGTGATAGTGTTGGACTTAGTGAGGGATGGAGAATTTTACTCATCCTCAATGTCTATCTTGGGGTAAATTGGTGTAAAGTGAAATGTGGTAGGCAGGAGGAATCATGTGACATCATGGTTCTTCTTTCCCTAACCTCAACTTTGTCTTCTTTAATTTTTCGTGATAAAAGAGAATGTGTCGATCTAATAAGTTAATATAAATTATTTTTTAATTAAAACGGGTTTAGGGTTGGGTTATCGAGTCTAGTTCGGGTTCAATTTTAAACTGTCGAGTATTATGAATAAATGGTTAGACGAGTATTCTAAATAGCTATTCAAGTTAGTTTATTTAACAATAGAGTATTTTAAAAATTATTCATTTTTTTATTACTTAAACAAAAGATTACAAATAAGTTGTAGTCGAGCTAAGCCACGATAAGTTTGTTGAACGCTCTGTTCATTTACAACCCTAGATACTCTCCATCTTCATAAATACCGACATTGCGTACTATAGAAGCTTTGGTATTATCTTTGAGAATGGAATACTTAGACACTAACATGAGCATACTTATGGGGAAATATGCTATTAGTTTGGATGGATATGGAGCTAAAGCTTTCTTAATATATAAGCGGTATAGGGCAAGGAACTCTAAGTGAGGGTTTTAGGATGGTAGAAAAAAATGTAGGTAATTTTTTGATTTTTTAATAAATGGTAAGAGAGTAGTCAGTATTTTAAAGAGAGGTGAAGAGAAAGATATTAATGATATAACTAATAACTCATCAAATTACAAATGTATTATGCCACGACCGCGCTATAAGTGAAACTATTTGTCTAATCTTAAAGCAATTTTCTTAATGATTTCTAAAGCAGCTTTTTAGTACCAAAATTTTCTGAACTAGAAAGTTTTGTACTAGAAAATTACTTTAAAAAATAATAAAAAAATTGTCTCAAATGAAACCTAAATAACTGGCTTATTTAGCATAAGAGTAACCTCTTTCAAATATCATTTATTCATAAGAGAAAGTGATTTCATAATCTTGATGAGATCTATAAATAAAAAGGACAGAATTATCCCTTACGAATCTTATAAATTAACCTCAAATTTGAAGGATCGACCTAAAAGTCCATCCTATGTAGGGGTGTCAATTTTTGACACGACACGAAACACGACCCGAATCCGATCCGAAAAAATATGGGTTCGGGTCAACCCGAATCCGAAACTGGTCGGATTTGAGTTCAACAAATCAACCCGTTTTAAAAATCGGGTTGGGTTCGGGTTGACCAAGCAACCCGAAATTGACCTGAAAGTGACGAAAACTCATTTTTAACCCGAAAACTAGCAATTTTGGGTCAACCCCGAGTCATTCGTGTCGGGTCGGGTTGACCAGGACCCGAATAGGGTCGGGTTCGGGTCCAAAAACCTGACCCGTTTTTAAAAACGGGTCGGGTTCGGGTTGATCGAATAGTACCGGATCAGTTCCGAATTCAACCCAAACCCTACCCATTGACCCGAATTGACACCCCTAATCCTATAAAAGTACATCTTTCATGACTTATTTTGCGAAGAATCCGCTAAGTTATCAACGATTTGTTTGGAGAAAATTTTATTGGAACCGTACGATATAATTGACCAAACAAAACTAAATACTACAAAAGTACTCTCTCTCTCTAATAAAAAGAGTAAACAATGGCATTTTGGGCATTTGGCGAAGTGGCGAACTACCCTCTAAAAGCACAGAAAAAAAACTCAACGAGATCAATATAATACAAAAATTAATTAACTTTTTATACATTACACTAACTTTTAAATAAATTAAAATTTTAAAAATTTAATAATAATTAAAATTTGATCTCTTCAAAAATATTATACAAATGTCTTAATCTAACACAAAAAGATACAATAACAACACCAACGTCAAATTTTTATCTCAATACATAGAGGAGAGATTATTATGTGCGGAATCCGGACAGAAAAAACCGTTCGAACATACGAGTGTACATATTTGTACATAATGTTTAACAAGTTTTTATACACACTGTGTATATACTAACAGTTCGGACGGTTCTTCCAGTCCGGACTCCGCACAGAATAATTTCTCCAACATAACAACTTCTATATGAATCTTTTTTCTTCATTGTGTCTTACAAAGAATCAAATTCTCATTTAAATATAAAAAAAAAAAAGTAATTTCTAATACTTTCTAATCAAGTCCTTTTAAGTCTACATCCACCTCTATTAACTTAGGCCGATCTAATACATCTACTTCATTTAAATCTAAAAAAAAAGTAATTTCTAATACTTTCTAATCAAGTCTTTTTTAAGTCTACATCCACCTTTTTAACTTAGGCCGATCTAATACATCTACTATCATAACCAGCCCATCGTAAGGTCGACGATTTATATGACAAAACCATCTTAGAAGACTCTCTCTAATCTAACTAGACCTCTCAATATTGGACCCGACCTGAAAACCCGTCCCGAACCCGACCCTAAATTTCAGGTTTGGGTGACCCGAACCCGAAGCAGGTCGGGTTCGGATCCGAAAAACTGACTCGTTTGAAAAACCGGGTCAGGTTCGGGTTCGGGTTGACCCGAAAACCTGGGAATGACCTGAACTGACCCGAAATAATTCATAAACCGTCTGCCCGAAGGGCCCCACCCTGGCTGCCCCGGCTGCCTCGTGTCAGTTCCGTGTCACACACTCAAGTGCGCCCCGCATCCCGCGTCGAGCCCTCTCACTTGCCCCGCGAGGCCGTGCCCTCGCGCGCGCCCCCACGTCCTGTGTCGCGCCCTCGCCCTCGCCCTCGCGTGCGCCCCGCGTCCCGCATCAGGCACCAGTTCCGCATCACACGGCCAGTTTCGTCGGCCCACTGGTGCAGCCAGCCAGTTCTGCATCAAGCTGTCAATTGCCTGCCCGTGGGAAGGTCGGGTTGACCCGAACCCGTAGCGGGTCGGGTTCGGGTCAAGAAAATTGACCCGTTTACAAAAACGGGTAGAGTCAACCCGAACCTGAATAGTGTCGTGTCAATTTCGGGTTCAACCCAAACCTGACCCGTGACCCAAAATTGACACCCCTAATCTAACACATAAAAACAAAAAACAAAAAAATAAAAATATCAGAATATCCTTACCGTGATGTATAATAAAATCACTCATATGAGCATAAATCCAATACCTTTCCGGTGAATTGATGTGTATAAATCCGGAAGCATTAACTCTCAGCTGGAAACTGCCAACTGCAAATCGGCTGAAAAGGACTTCCTGTGATTAATTATCCGCAGAGCTCCATATAACAAACTTCCAGAAATAATCGGTCTCTCATTTATGGATCTTCTGCATTAAATCAAACTTTGCCGAATTTTCTTATGAAGTTTTATTAATTCAGCGTTGGTGGTTGCTAAAAAAGCTGCCTATTAAATTTGCTTGCTTCTTATAATCTTCCTGCCGGCAAATAATTGATTCAAAAGAGGGTATTAGAAACCCTAACAAAAAGTTATAAATCATAAATTTTAATTTGACTCTTAACAAAAAACAATGAATAGAAATGATTCTTGTAACTGACCCCCACGTAGTAGGATAAAGACTTGATTATGTCTTTATTGTTGTTGGGAACGAGATATTTGGAAGGAATAGATCGACATTCAATTTGATTGAGTTGATGTCACGTAGATTATAAAGAGTTATTTACGGTGGTAGAATTAGGGTTTTTTTTCTTGTGGTGATATAGATTTTTTATTTAGAAAATGCCTCAAATTCTTTGTAGAGGTATCGTCTAAATTGTTTTCTGCACAAATTATTCTATAACGAATATAAATAAATGAAAAGGAGAGATGTATTTTATTAGTATAATAATATGCTAAAAAATGTGTCAATACTCAATACTAATGTGAATACTTTAGCTTATTTGAATGAAAGATTTTAATCCTCTTAATGAAGATATATTATAAATTTCTATAAAAAAGATATAGATTTAGATTTAAAAAAAGAACATAACTTCAATGATAATTTTAGTTTTCAAAATTAAAAATAAAATTATAGGATAGAGAAAGGGAGAAGAGAAACCTAAAAAAGTAAAATTGTGAGTCAAGAATAGAAATTGATAGAGAGAGAATGAGAAAACTAAAAAAAAATCCAACAAAAGATAGATAATAGAACAAACTACAAAAATATTAGGCTTCCATTTCATTACCATTTAGCTTATTTTAATTAATATTGGACCCTTTTGGTAGGAGTGCTGAAAAAATAGAATTGGCAATTTTTCGATTCCTCGCCAAACCCCATTCATAAGGCCATTCTTCTTAAAATTGTGAGTTTGAGATCGACATGCCAACCAGAATTCCCGGTTAAACTTTTCTTTTTTATAGATTAAAATTAATATGTGCTTATTATTTTATTTAGATAAATTATCTTCATAAAAAAAATAGACGTCTCTTTTGATTATGATATACAACAATATCCTATTCAGACTGTGAAAGATATGCCAACCCAAACAAACATTATTGTTTGTGGTATGTTCATCTGCAAATACATGGAGGCTGCTATCCAATATCAAAATATCGACGAGGGTCAACATAAAAATTGACAAGAAAAAATGCCTAAATTCAAAATCGAACTAGCATGCGCCATTTTTTGTACAACCAAAAAATAAGTTTGTATGGATATTGTTTATTTTCATTTATAGAATAATTACTACTCTGTTCGATTAATTTCTAGAGTATGTTTGTGTGAGACCTCGTTCCCTTACTGTTCCTCTCTGATTTGAATTTTCCTCTCAGGATCGTCCAGGACGATTTTAGATCGTCCAGGCCGATCGGCACTGTAGAAAATATCGGCCTGAGAATAGTTCTGCGAACCGTCCAGGATGATTTTTCTGGTCTGATCGTCCCGGGACGATTTGGCGATCGGCCGGGCCGATCAGACAAATGATATATGAGATTGAGATCGTTTTGATGAGAGAGAAAATTATTTTTAAAACAAAATATCTGTTTTGAGGAGAGAGAAAGAGAAAGGGAAAAGAGGAAATCCTGGTTTTGGAGGCCGCGGAGCGCTTTTCGTCCGACGCTGCTGTTGGGAAAAGTGAAGATCTCGTGGTAAGGACTCCGAACCCTATTTCTGTTTTCAAAGATATTGAGTTTTGACCGAGTTGTGAACTATTGCTCGAATTATTGTCATTTAGTGAACAAGCTAAAAAAAAAAACCTTTCAAATTATCAAATTTGCACAATACTTATCATAGAACAAAAAAAAAAACACATAAATAAAACACCAAACCTAATAGATAACATAATGGTGATTACGTTATTACTGATCATACAGTAGATGTCGTATATGCGCCTGTAGTTGACTTTGTGTAGGGAAACAAGCAAACTGAAAGTGAACTCATATTGCAAATCTTACCAATCAGCTATGTTTAAAAACTTCCTCTCCTTAACTCTAGGCAGAAACTTCTTCATTCGGAGTATTGCTTATATTTTGTTTGCCCTAGCTAGTTGCTTAAGCGGACTGTCAAAACACCTTGACATACACTCATGCAACCGACTGCTCAAGATGTCCACGAAGTCCTTCATCGATATACCCTGAGACTTCTCATTATCCAACCAATGCAATTTATAGAGCATATGATCAAGTAAGGCTTACTGCTACTTAAAAAAAAAAAGGCTGCTAAAGAAAACAAGTGATGTAGCTAAAACGACCCCATTAAATAGATGATATGCTACAACAACTCCCTTAAATAGTTGAAATATTACAATAACCCCCTTAAATACAATACACGATAATACACAACTATTATAATATAATTATACAACAAAATTTAGCAATACACAATAATACTCAGAGAAATACACATAAATACATAGCAATATTCCGAGAAAATAAACATCAATACCCAACATCCATAAGAGAAATACACAACACTTTACAGAGAAATACACAACAATACTCAAAGAAATGGACGGCCATACACAACAATCATAAGAGAAATACACACTAATATAAAGTAATTTATGGAGAAATACATAATAATACGCATCAATACACAATTGTTTATGGAGCAATAGTAAGAGAAGTACATAGTAATACACATTAGTCATAAGAGAAATACATAGCAATACAAGGCAGTTTACTAAAAAATACACAATAATACACATCATCTCCCACATATTTTCTCAAATACACAACAAAATTTTATAATGATTTATTACAATACACAATGAAATTTTACATAAGTTATTTTACTGGATATATTAAACATTAATTATTACAATGAAATAATTATACATCAACAATTTTTCTTTGAGTCAATGATATTCATCATCATCCTCATATATTCAGGTGCTGGCTAGCTGGTTGCTGATCTAATAATAAATTTCTAGGTGAAGCATTCTGATATATTTAATATCTTGATCTAGCTTAATGGTGAACACTGTTTTGTTATAGTTTCCTCTACGACATATTCTTACTCTTATATTTTCTCTTATTTTCCTGATGTCCCTTCAACCTTATATTAGAGATACTTTTAGGCCTACACTTTGGTGGGTCTTTCAATTTTTTAATCCCACCCTGTGTGTTGCCTACAAACTTGTGGTTCTTTCTCTTACCATCAAGGATCAAGTTTTATTTTCATTCATGTAATTCATTATAACCAATATGTACTATTCAGCCTCCTTATTGCCCTGTGCTGATTTGATATACAAATCTGCTAAAATGATTTTTGAATATCATACCACTATATGCCTCAGATGTGATGTCATTCTTTCCCAAACCTGTGAACATGCGACCAACATAAATATATTTTTTAGCTCTTGCTGACCATTGCAGTAGTAGGTACATCACATGTATATTCATAATATCTAGTTTCCTTATAACTCTCATGTAATGAGAGCATGGTAAACCCATTGTCTCAAACTTCCTACAGCTATATTGAATTTTACCCACTTTTGCATCAAAATGAACAGTCAAATTCTCTATGTTTTTTATGAAAAATTTTGATGAATCACTTGAGACATAGTCTATACACATTCCACCCACACCTTATAAAAATTCATCTTCAAAGAATGAATATTTTTTTTCTTGAATAAAATCGAGCATCTTATTTTAGTATTGGGATGCTTTTTATGATAAGCATTATCTCGGAATAACTACATCTGAATCTCCATCCTGCTCATTCCGGCTCCAAGACATCATCACCTTTTTTAACCCTAAAAATAATTAATTATAGAACTTGTTGGCTTCAAAATGCTAATGCACACATTGTTAGTGGACTTGCTATGTTGTGTTGATAGAATGCCCATGCTAAAGCAATTCTTATTGAATGTTGTTGACCACTTATTCATTATCATATAAAGCTCATTCAACCAATCATGGCTCTAGAGGCCCCTTTTGTGATCATTTTAGCCCAAGTTCTCTCAAATTTCTCCTCAGAGTCACACTTTTTCAAACACTTATAAAATAGTGTCCTAATTGTGTTTTTGTTGTTATTAAAGCACCAAATTTTTTATGGAGCTTTTTTAGAAATATGTCATTTGCATAGTCTATAGCGTGTCTAAGGTAATGTAATTTCTACAGCCCTAACCATTCATTGTCCTGATCAGTAAATATTATTATTAGATATTTATCATATATTATCCATACAAATGTTTTAAAAACCCTCATAAATGAATTAATTATTTTCTCTCACAAAAAGGTCACCTCAAGAAAAATATTCTACCAATGATTATTAACTTTAATAAATGGTTTACAGACTAAATTATATTTATTAAGCTAGTAACTAGTATCAAGAATTATAACATCTCTAAAGTTGTCATAATCTTTTCTCCCCATCACTTCAACCGAAAAAAATTCAACAATATATTAAATTCATCAGTTTGGATGTCCCATGTAAAAATGTTGTCATTAACTTGTCTATATTTAAATAGTTGAATTAGCAAATTTGTATCCATATACTCAATCTTTACTATTTTCTCTTTTTGAATATAATTATAAGCATTCATATTAGAGAATCTAACATTCTCTAAATCTTCAACATCATCGGTAAGATAGGTAAATGTATTAACAGTCTATATCTCAGTTTCTATCATTGATTTAAGAACTAATACTTTCTCATCACTAATATTTTTACATGATTTAAGTAAATGTTGGTCTTCTGTCCTAGTCAATTCTTGATGTGACTTTCTATATATTTTTATACCTTCAAAATTCCTTCTTCAACCACTATAAATCTAATTATTACTGGGCACCCTTTTATAGTGTTTAATTTCTGATATTTTGATTGAGAATTTAAGTTAATACCATACTTGAAACCATCTTTTGAACAAACAAAATCCTTAGATCTTATTTTTTTAGAATTTGGTCTGTAATTGTGATGTTTTTTGTGAACACTAAAATTAATACTATGAGCATAATAGCAGTGCATATCATATGCTTCCTTCTCACAATTATACACCTTATTTATAAGAAAAAACTATTCATATAATTGAATCTAAGCTTGTACACAGCTCAATTAACACAATCCATAGTAACACACAACAATATACATAAATATATAGCTAATTATACAACAATACACATCTTAATTTATAGTAATACACAATAATAAACAGTAATATACAACTCAATACACAATAATAAATTGTTTATATTTTTTCATTTCTTATAATTTTTGTACAAATACAACTAAAATAATATATTTTCACTAACAAATTAACATATTAAATATATTATTATTTAAACTTAGTAATTGACCTCCTTGGAAATTATACCATGAAGATAAAATTGTGAGGCCTTTAGGCCAAAGTGGATAATATCTTAATAGTTAAGAGTTTGGACTGTTACAATTGACATCTAAGTAATACACCAACCAAAAGATGAGAACTAAGTATTATACAACATAAAGTGCTATGTCATAGGAGCCACCTCGTAAACCCTATATGGGATAAAGTGCTATGTGGTGTGAGTCACCACTTAAATTTGTAGGGGCTACCTCTAGAACCCTATATGCCTGGTGGATTATTCTGTGATAGGGATACTGCCGAGGATGTCAGTCATTTAAGTGGAAGAGATTATGAAACACATTAGTAAAAGAAGTTAAACATTTTAACATTGAGGTCATCACTTTTGGTGTAATGATTATAATTTTATTAAAAAACTTTATAGTTAAGTGTGCTCATCTTAAAAAGATCCTAGGATGGGTGATCTCTTTTGAAGTTACACCAACAAGAAAAAATTGCGAGGCCCTTAGGCTAAAGCGGACAATATCTTGACAATTAAGAGTTTGAGCTATTATAACTCTCATCTTAGGAGGATAATGCATCCCATCTATAGTCTTCTTGATCCTCATCAGTCAATCCTTAATTTCTCTAGGCTCAATGACACCTAAAAGTCTAGGAAACTGTAATATCATGAAACTCTATAAATAACTATCCATGTCTTTAGAGTGGGTACCAAAAACTCATGTTTAAACCTCACTTACTAGCTGTAATATCAAACCTGTAATCTAAAAAACTACTTCAAAATAAATCATAGGACCTGTACCTTAAACCAGAGCTGTCTTATTAGAACTCTAATCATTGGTCATATAAAGATCTTGTTTAGATGGATCAACCATCTCAGAATACTGAGCACAACTGTATGTGACACATAAATATGAAAAATAAATAAAATGATCACCCAAAGCTACTAAGAATCATCTCACTTCTATAGATTAAATCATAACTCTATTATGATTTTGTTCTCCAACGTTACTTTGATACCAAAAAGCTTGTCATAACTTGACCTGATATCGCTTGATACCACATAGGTTATTTCATGTCTAATTGTGGCAAGACTGACCCCTCGGAGAATTACTAAAATAAAACTTTGAAAGTATACATTACATAGAGCCACTACGAAATACAAATAAAGAGTAAGACTACTTAGTCTCAAATATGATTTTTCTTTCTATATAATCCAAAAATACATGTACAATATGATGTATCTACAACAACGCTTGACAATAGATAATAAAAAAAAAATTCATGCCTGTCAAAAATAAAACTAACCAAACATACCTATAATATAAATCAGAGCCTACTATCAAAACTACTCAGCCCACTCCTTACCTTTTCCCTGACCTAGAAATAAAAGAAAAAGTAGTAGTGAGCTAATACGGTTTAGTAGGCTATCACAACCTAAAACATAAATTAATAACTGAAACTAAAAGTATTATGTTGTAATAATAAATTGATGTACTGTACGAAATGCTGAACTGAAATATATACTGATATTGATTGTATTTAATTAGTTTATGAAGTATATTAAAACTAAAATATAAACCAATATTATATATCAATTTTCAAAAAATGCCTTAGGCTCCACAATCATAACACGTCTCATATCAGAATCCGACATCGGTATCCCACTGGCTCCGATATAACATCACATAGCATATCAAAATTCCTCCTTGGCATCCCACTTGCTACAACATAACATAATTCCACCTTAGTAGCCCACTGGCTCTTGCATAAAATAATTCCACATTGGTAGCCCACTGACTCTGGCATAACAAAATCCTTTCTTACTTCCATAATATCACATTTCTTTCAATATTATACACATATTAAAAAAAAAATAGTTTGCAAAACCGATACCTGACGATTCCAAAAAAAAATTCACTTATACGGTTATACCGACATGAGTTAATTTCTTAAGGAATTATACAAAAGCCCAAAAATTAGAAAATTTTTTAATAATTAGATAACAACAATATCTATGTTATGACAAAGATATTTTTCAATTTGGACTTATTATAACTCATGAAATAAATTTTTATTATTGTAGGTCAAATTATATTTGTTTAAAATTTCAGAGTTATAACCAGGAGAGTTCACTAATAGATTGGCGAGTCAAAATAAATAAATTAATTAATTAAAAAAAAAAAGATTGGCGAGTCCTATTTAAAAAAAAAAGGAAAAAAGATTGGCGAGTTCAAATAATTGAGGCATATTAGCTTGAATGGGGCTGACTTAACTTACACCATATTTTTTGAATTGATTATGCACTCTTAATCATTTTTTCATATGAGAAATCAAATTCAAATGAAATTCGAGTAATGTCATCAAACTCTCAGTGAATACACTTTTCAATTTTGCTATGCCAATGCAAAATTATTAGTCCACAATTCATAGAAAATAATAATATATAAAGAGTAAATTTCGATGTTGTGCACATAGGTCTGCTAATTTTTTTTTTATATATTTGATTTAAATTAAAATAAATAAAAATTAAAATTTGAGCTAAAAAAAAAACTCTTATTTTTAGAAATCGCCGGCGATTACCAATCTTCCGATTCCCTCAGCCATCGTCAACCGCCCTCCCCAGCCGGCTCGCCGAAGCGTTGCCGTCGGCATTGTTTCTCTTCATTACTTGGTATCGATTTCTCCTCAGCACTGTTCGTCAGTACTTTTTCCATTTAAAAAAATTGAACGTCTGTATCAGTGGGTAAATGGTCACTAGGCAGTGTACGCGGCATCTGGAAGAGGCAAATTCGCGACCTTGTTTCGCTAACTGGAGGCAAAAGCAAAAGCAGGGGGGGATAGAGAGAGAGAGAGAGAGGCGCAGGTCAAGACGAGGCAGTGGCAAAGCTTGATGATTACAAGCCAGTTCTTGCCATAGTCCTCTTCCAAATAACATTTGCTTTCATGGCAATCTTCACCAAAGCCGCACAGACAGGCAGGGCTTCAACCAATGCTATTCGTCTTCTACCTTCAATCCATCGCTGCCCCGATGCTCATCCCTACTTCGGTTTTCTCAAGAGGGCATTCCCTCTCTCTCTCTCTCTCTCTCTCTATTTTCTCTCGCTTAATATGTAATATATCATTAATTAGAAGAGGGCGACTAAAGATTTTCTCTTAACTAGATTAGAATAAATGTATATATTCTGATGACTTATTCGTTTTTCTTTTCTCCGCACAGAGGAAGCATAGCTCACTTATCGCTGGGATGCAAAGGCTTCTGGTTGGTCTTTGTTACTGCTTTTATTGGGTATGGTTTTCTGTCTGTTTATTAATAGAGATTTGCATTTCCAATTTATTTTTTAGCAATAATTACTGATTTTGAATTTGAGTTTAGTAGGATGTAATTAACTTCAGGGCTGATTCAAGTGAGTTCTCTTAATGCTTCTTTTGTTTTATGACAATTTTTAGTAGAGATTTAATATAGAGTAGTGCCTCTCGAGGCCACTAAAATAATTCCATCTCAACCTATTTACTCTATGATATTTAGATTTTATATGCTATTCAAATAAAAAATTCAAAGAACTAAAAAAGATGATAATGAATTGGCAAGATGGGGCTGCTTGTTGGGCCAAACAAAAGTGGATTTAAAGAGCATTTCCCGCATATAAATATTCTGTGTATATAGGAATGCTCTTCTGTGAACGCAGACACATTGAAAGCTGGTGTTGTTACTCTGTGACTGATATCTTTTTGTTTTTGCTGCTAATTGTACCATTCCTTGGAGAAATTATACTGGACAGAGTCCGGACGCAAAACGCCGTCCGGAGACCAACTAGAATGCGCCACATCAGTGGTACCAGCCGCGATATCTAACAATGCCGAGCCGCGGTACCGAGCGAAGGGGTGATGTGGCGCATTCTGGTTGGTCTCCGGACGACGTTTTCCATCCACAAGGAATAATTAATCCATTCCTTGGCGTGTTGGTGGGAATTTTAATGAAAATGTTGGCAGTTATACTCAAAGCTTACATATTGTGCAAGATTTTACTAATATGATTATGAATTGTGGGTTTATGGAGGCTAATTTCTATAGCTATCCATTTACTAGGTCTAATGACTTGACCTACTTCACGTTTCCCTTTATTGGATTAACCTTAAACAAAGCAGTGGTTAGGGGTGGATATAACAACTGGATATAACTAAAGCTTATAATAGGGTTCACTGATCATTTCTTAAGGCTAGTGGATATAGCAACTGGACATAACTAAAGCTTATAATAGGGTTCACTGATCATTTCTTAAGGCTATATTAATGAAGTGTGATTTAATAACGTTGACATTAATAGAATCATGCCTGATATTTCTTATTGCTGGCTCTCTATTATGACCCATGATTATCTGGTTAATTTCTTCAAATATTCAAAAGGCCTCTAATAATGTGACCGCTTATCTCCTAGCATTTTCATTACCTCTACTGAATTTCATTCCAAAGGGGTAAAAGACTTTATTGGAGAAACCCAAAGGTCACATTTAGGCTTCGTTAGCTTTTTAGTAAAAAAATTAAAACTTTTTACAAGAAAGCAGCTTTAAGAAGCAGTAAGAAAGCCGTCCCAAACTAAAAGTTAATCTTAGCTTCGGATTCTCTGTCTCCTAACTTGCATTATCTGATAATATCATTCTTTTGAACTAATGATTTTAAGAAATCTAATAATAATGTTATGAAAGTTCTCCAGAATTTTGAGGAAGCATGAAGGCAATTGATTAGTACTAGCAAATCTCAATTTATTCTGCATGATAAATTATCCCAGGTTAATAGTAACTATATCTCCAATTGCATTAAGTTCTTTCAAGTAAGCTTTTATGAGGGGCATAAGAAATAACTATTTTTATTGATTCTGGATCTAAATTGTTTCCTATCTTAAGGTGGAAAATTGGTTCTCAACAATCTTGGTTTATTTATTTGAACAAGGTATTCAACAAATTATTTTGGGTTGAAAGTGAGCAGTGTAACAAAAATCAGTAAAGCAGTTGGCATAAAATTTTCAACCCTATTAATGAAGGCAAATTTGGTAATTGGGCCTTGCCGAATCTTACAGAACTTGTAGAAGTTCTGGTGAAAATTTTAGAAATAGTATTAACTTGTGGGATAATTTCTCCCATAACGTTTTCTTAATAAGTACCCTTTAGAAATCTCTAAAAAAAATATTTATTCCTCTGCTTGGAGTTGTTGTAATATAAAATATAAAGTTAATCTTATATCTACTAAGGGCATTGGAGAAGGAAAATATTACATCTGGTATGATCAATGGTTGGGATAGTTCTAGCTTCCCAATCTTTCAAGTATCTCTGACGATAAGGTGCAGGTTAATGATTATTGTTTTCAGGATGGTTGGGAAATTCACAAGTTGCAAATTGTGTTGCCTTACGATGTGGTCAATTACATCTTCAATATTTTTGTTAAGAAAGAATATCAATAGTTTTTATTTTTTTTGATAGCCCTTAAAAGTGGCTGGGAAGTCTATAAGACAAGCCAATACCTACTCGTTTGAATTTTCTTACAAAAATCTATTACCCTCTACCTATTCTTAATTGAGTGGACAATTCTAAATAATTTCATCGTGGATGAAGATATTTACAATGAAGAGGATTTCATCATATTTAAGTATCGTTACAAAGATTACCTTCTTAATATTCATATTAAGTTGGACGTGTTCATCATAATTCATTATAATACTAATAATGCTCGATTTCAATTTTAGCATCATTAAAAAATTTGTGGGTTACTTAAACATTTTAACTTTGTTTCATACCAGAATATTTGTGGCTGTAGAGAGGTAAATGAGTGTAATGTCCTAGCTTTATACGAAGCTCCCATACACATATTGATAAGAGAAAGAGAGGTGTCAGAACTATAACATATATCATATTTTTTATGTGGAAAACTTAGGAAAGGAAAAAATCACGAGGCCTGACCCAATTTAAATGATTCCACTAGTATTTGTATCTGCTTACAAGTGAAGCCTTTCATCAGGGGAAACCATTTATAAAGTATATATTATATTGTTGAAAGTGGAAGAGCCTTGTGGTCGGAATCCATCATAAATGAAGAGAGTAGGTGGTAAAGCCAGTAGGTGTTGGAGTAGCCAGGTGATAATAGTCAAAAGATTATGAGTCAGAGGACTATATTTGGTGAGCGATGGAGGTCAGAAGGACTATTGTCAGGCAATAGTTGTTAAAGGATGGCAGTCGGGCGACAATGGTCTGGTGACAGAGGTCGGAGGACCGTAGTTGACAGTCGATGGAGGTCGAAAGGATCGTAATTGGCAAGTGATAGTGATTGAAGGACCATAGTCAGTGGGAAACTGAGATCAAAATGATCGTGGTCGGTAGGCAACGAAGGTTGGAAGAGCCTTTGTTAGGCCATGGTTATCAGAGGATCGTAATAGGCAATGGTGGTCCAAGGACCATTGTCGGGCAACGCTGGTCTGAGGATCGTAGTCGGGTCATAGTGGTTTGAGGACTATAGTCGACGAGCAACAATAGTTGGAGGAATGTGTTTGGTGAATGACGGAGGTCAGAAGAATTGTAGTCGGTGGGCGATGAAGGTCGAAAGGATCAGAGTCAGGTGATTGAGGTTGAAGGATCGGAGTTAGGCGATTAAGGTCGAATGACCAAAGTTGGGTGACTGAGGTCGAAGGACAGTAGTCGGGTGTCGGTGGTCTGAGGATCATATTCGGCGGGTGATGAAAGTCAGAATGACCGTAGTCAGGTGACTGAGATCGAAGAACCATAGTCGATCATCGGTGGTCCGTGGACTGTAGTCATGCATTGGTGGTCTATTAATTGTAGTCAGGCGAATGAGATCGGTGGATCGTAGTGTGGAAATGGTGGTCTGAGGATTAAAGTTGGTAGGCAACATAGGTAAAAGAACCTTAGTCTGCTAACTAAGGTCTAAGGATCATAATAGGGTGACGATGGTCTAAGTACCATAGTTAGGCAAAAGTGGTCTAATGATTATAGTCGGCGGATGATGGAGGTTGGAAGGACCATAATTGGACGATAGTAGTCCGAAGACCATAATTAGCAAACAATGGAGGTCGAATGGATTTTAGTCAGGTGATAGTATTCTGAGGATCGTAGTCAGCGAGTGCCGGAGATTAGAAGGATCATAGTCAAACAATTATGATTGGAGGATTGTAATCCGGCGGCATGGTTTGAGGAATGTAGTCAAGCGACGGTGGTCCGAGGAATATAGTTGGCTGACGAGGAGTCTAAAGAGACCATAGAAAGCGGGTGATAGAGGTTGGAGGGATCATAGTCGGGCAACAGAGGTCGGAAGGACCATAGTCGGGTGACTGAGATCGAAGGATCGTAGTTGTTCGACAGTGGTCTGAGGATGGCGATTGGCCGGAAAAAGATTTGACGATGGAGGTCTAGCAACAGTCGTCCGAGGACCGTAGTCAGACGATGGTGATTTAAGGAATGTAGTTAGGTGATGGTGGTCCAAGAACAATATTTGGCATGCTAGGAGGTTGGAAGGATCAGTTAGTGGGTAATAGAGGTCAGAAGGATCATAGTCGACGACTATGAGGTCAAATGAGCGTAGTCGAGTGATAATGGTCTAAGAGCAATGGTTGGTAGGCAAAATGTTTGACAACGAAGGTCCAACCACTATCAGCCAGTGAAAGTTTGATAGTGTTAGACAGTAGGAAAAAAGTTTTACGATGATGTTCTAATGATCGGGCAGAGGTTCAACGATGATGGCCGGGCGATGGTGATCTGATAGCAGGGGTCCCTCGACTCAACGACGGCTATTTGGCAGAGGTCTGACGGTGGTGATGAGGTTTGGTGGCGACAACCGGGCGGCTAGGTTTTGCCAGTGGTGGTGCTTGGGTGGAGCTCCAAGATTCTTCAAACGTTAGAGTTTGCTTCCCTCTCTAGCTAAGGGTCCAAGCTCCCCAGTCCAAGCCCCCTTCATGTATGTAGTGGGGGTCTATTTATAAATTTTTTAGAGTGGTATGCCCATAAATATGGAGATAATCCAAATAAACTTTGAAGCCCTCAATCAATTGGATGATCTGTATTGATTCCCCTAGTTATAAAGTTTTCATTCAACATTTAAGTTTCTTAATGATTTTAGAATTAAGTGATTTTAGGCCTGTTGGATTCTTCTCATTGAGTCACTTAACTCGATTGTAAACATGTCTAATTTGATTATTTGGTCATCCAATTAATATCTTGAAGTTTCTAAATATGCTTCAAGCTCTTGACGGGGTTCGTTTGGGTTTGGATTTGATCAATTTTTGTATTATTAGGTTCATTTCATCGAGAGATTCATTTTGACTTTAAGTTTGTTGAAATCGGTGTTCAGATGGTTCTAAATTTAATTTTGGTATTTTATAATTAAATCATTCCTCGATATTCATATCCAAAGATCCAAAATGATGAGATCGAGAGGCTCATCAGAGAGATGCTGGAGGCAGGGATTATTAGACCCAATGTTAGCCCTTTTTTCAGCCCTATTTTATTGGTGAAAAAGAATGACGACAGTTGGAGATTCTGTGTGAACTCTAGAGTCTTAAACAAAGAAATTGTGCTGGCCAAGTTCCCTATCCCTATGGTTTACGAGTTGTTGGATGAATTATTTGGGGCAGTCATCTTCTCAAAGATTGACATGAAATCGGGATACCACAAGATCAAGATGAAGTTAGAGGATGTGCAAAAAATAGCTTTTAGAACTCATGAGGGTCACTACGAGTTTTTGGTGATGCCTTTTGGCGTCACCAATGCTCCAGCCACTTTTTAGTCACTGATGAATCAGGTTTTTCAACCCTACCTTAGAAAGTTTGTCTTGGTGTTCTTCGATGACATCCTGATCTACAGTCGAACAGAGGCAAAACATATGGATCACTTGAGGATGGTGGAGACATTGAGAGAGCACCACACTACAAAAAAAAAATCTTCTATTACCGTCAAACTTTTCGGCGGGTTTAAATGCGCCGGTAAAAGTAGTAGACGAACCGACAGATATTCAACCAGTAGTTTACTGTGGAATTTTCGACGTATTTTATGCTATTAACTTACCAGCACATATTCCACTAGATAATTCGCAGTTTTTTATAATATTCTGACGCCTTGTTTGTCGGAAATCACCTGCGTAATTTGTGCCGGCTTAAACCCGACAAAACTTTTCTTTTACCGTCAGAAACATCGTCGAAAAATCCGATAGAAAAAGCCCTATTTCGCTTGCTCCGTCTTTCTTCTCATTTTCTTTCCTCTTTTTAGTTCTCTTTGCTCGCATCAGACTCCTGTGTCTAACGCCGCGTCCAGACTGGTCCATTGCTGACGTTCACCGCCGACCTTGCCCATGTTGGTCGCCAACCTTGCCGAAGTTCGTTGCCTCTGTTGCTGATTTTTGCCACTTTATTTGCCAAAAATACGCTGTAAGTTTTTCCTTTTGTCATGGATGTTCTTGGTAGACATTTGCAAGAGGTTGTAGCATGGTGTATGCATTTTGTTTATGATATTCTTCTTTTTGATGAGACTAGAGAGGGAGTTGATCTGTATATTTTTTAGTTGAGATTAGAATGCTCTTATGGAATGAGATTACAGAGAGTGAGAGCGAGAGATGTGTATATTATTAGTTGGGATTAGAATGTCGAAGATTAGAATGCTCTTACAAAATTTACTCTTAGAGATAAGATATGAAATGAGCATATACGTGAAAATATTGGAGAATCTCTTATGGAAGATAATATTATAGAGAGCGAAAGATTTGCCTTAGATGGTTTGCAGAGATTAGAATGCTCATGAGTGGCTAGCTTTACTCTTAGAGACAAGATACAAAATGAGCATATACGTTAAAATATTGGATAAGCTCATATGGAAGATAAGATTAGAGAACAAGAGATTTGCCTTAGATGGTTTTATCACACAAACTACATTTTCTGCCAGATCAAATTTTAAAGCCCTTGATCGAGCTAAGTGTCTTTTTCAAATATTTATACTTTTCAAAACTAAATGCATAACACTTGATTCTTATGGTGCAGTATATTCCTTTCATTCTGTGTAAACTTGAGAAGATATTTCCTCAAGCATTTTTTTGACTCTATAGAGCATCTACCCGTGCATTTACCATATGAGGCTACAGTAGGTTGACCTGTTCAGTATCGATGGATGCATTCTTTTGAGAGGTATTTAAATAAACATAAGAAAACTGCTAAGAATAAAGTACATCCTAAAGCCTACGAAAGTATATAAGTTTAATATTTTTTATGTCATGTCTAAATTATTTAAATTTTTTATTAACTTTTATAGGAGCAATATACACAACTTCTAGAAAGCAAGGTTGTAGTGGGTGAGGGTTCTTCTAGCGGATTAGCAGAATATTTTGACTACCATATTTGGTCGTAAGCAGTAGGAGGAATGTAACATGATAGGGTTTATGGTTTAGGCTTGCAAGCCTATGCATATAAGGGGCAGACATCTGGTGGCTTCAGCTTCTCAGCAAGTACCCAGGAGTCCTCATATAGTTGACAGGTCAGAAAATCACAAGCTGACTGACAGATGCAGGTCTAGATGCAACAAACTCAATTGTTGGATGACATGCAGAAAATGAGGTAGTTGTTGCGTTGAAAGAAGGTAGCTTCAACAGAGGAGGAGATTGATTCAAATTAGATATTGTGTAGTTTTTTTTTGACATTTGCACTTATTTGTATTTGGATATTTGTATATTTTTAAATAGTGATTTAAAAATCGGATCGGGCCAACCGATTCAACCATGAACCATTCAGTTGTCTGATCCAGTCCAGTTTAAAAACTGGCTTCACAAAGAACGGGTCTGAATCGGACTGAACCGGTGGTTCAACCGGTGAACCGGTCCAGGTTCAAAAGAACCGATCGGTTTTTAAAAAATAGATATTTTAAATAAAATATAAATAATATATTTTATTTTATTACTTTTTTAAAAAAATATATATATTTTTTAAAATATTGAGATTTTTAATATCATACTATATGGATGTCATCTCATCTCATTAAATATGTTTTGTTATAAATAAGTGAATTATATAAAGAGTAAAGGCAACCATCTCATACTCCCTCATGATGTAGGACTAAAAAAGTTACATGAATGCTATATGAGCTTGAATGTGAGATAATATAATTAAGCTATATGTCTTATAAATTATAATTATATTATAATATATTAATCATTTCAATTTAATTTAATTATATTTAGAGATAATATATTAAAATTACATAGTTTAAATTCTTAGAATTATAAGGTTTGAGGTTAGACTACTATAATTATTATGTTAATGTTATGAATTTTTAATAATATTATTATTTATTACACCATCCGGTTCGACCCCAGTTCGACCGGTAGAACTATGAATCTCTCTTTCTTTCGGTTCATTGTCCGGTTCAGTTTTCACAACCTTGATTTTAAACGAATAAACTTTAAATTTCATTTTAAATTGTTTGGTTAATTAATTTGGAATATATGTTTAGGTTTATATGTTTATGTTCAATATTTGGTGATGCTTTTGATTAGAGGTTTATGTTTGAATGAATATAATTTTGGAATATTTGTATCCAGGTTGTATTCCTAAGAGGGAAGGCTTTTTTTTTTTATGCTGCAGGCAGATAATCCGCCAGAAATTACGATATGAAGAAATGTTTATAAATTTTCGACAGATTCATTACGCTAGTATTTCTGGTGGATTATCTGCCAGTTTTATTCATCGATAATAGTTTAGCGGAATAGGGCGGCGGATTATCCGTCGGTAATTCCGGCATAACAAATCCCCCGGAAAAACTAGCGGCTATAACGCAAGAATTAGTTCAAAGAAAATGACGTGCTTCCTTATTTTTTTTGCAGAAATTGCGCCAAAAAATCCGTCGAAAATTTTTTCGATGAAAATATTTAGCCTAAAAAAACTTCCCTACATGCGAATTATCATCTTATGAATATTCGCCGGAAATTCACCGGAAACCCAAAATTTTCGGCGGATTTCCTTTATTCTCGTTTTGTCCGCCGGTAATTAGTCATTTTCCTGTAGTGCCAGTTATATGCCATCCTCAAGAAATTCTCGTTATCACAACCACAATTAGAGTACTTAGGAGATGTGGTGAGCAAGACAGGGGTAGCAACGGATCAGTCCAAGATTGAGGCTATGATAAATTGGCCTTCGCCTAAGAGCTTGAGGGATTTGAGAGAATTCTTAGGCCTCACTAGGTACTACCGGAAGTTCGTGCAAGGGTATGACATGATAGCATGGTCATTGACTGAGCAGCTGAAGAAGGACAGCTTCAAGTGGGAGGAGGTGGCTACATAGGCTTTCGACCAACTGAAAAAAACAATGACTACTGTACGAGTGTTAGCACTTCCTAACTTCAGCAAATCGTTTGTGGTGGAGACAGCTGCCTTAGGATGTGGACTGGGGGCAGAACTCATGTAGGATCAGCGACTGATTGCCTATTTCAGTCAGGTGCTCATAGCTAGGGAAAAAATCAAGTCAGTGTACGAGAGAGAGCTGATGGCTATTATCTTGGCTATTCAGAAGTGGCGAATATATTTGCTGGGAAGACACTTCATAGTCAGAACATATCAGAGGAGCCTAAAGTATTTGCTGGAATAATGAATGGTCACTAAAGAGCATCAATGATAGCTATCCAAGCTACTAGGATATGATTTTGAGATTCAGTACTGATCAGGCTTAGAAAATAGAGCAATAGATGCCTTATCCAGGAGAAGTGAGGAGTCTCAGTTAGCAGCTTTGTCAGTACCTCTGGTCCTAGATTGGAAAATTCTGAAATAGGTTAGTAAACAGGATGAAGGACTAAGGAAGATCATAGATGAGTTGCTACCGAACCCGGATAGTCATCCTGGCTACACGCTGAGAGGAGTTTAGCTGTTATATCGGGGGAGATTTTTTTTATCTTAAGGATCAAGATACATTCCCAAGCTGCTACATGAGTTTCATGGCAGTGTAGTGGGAGGGCATTCAGGTGTACAGAAAATCTATAGTCGATTATTAGCAGAATTATATTGGGTGGGGATGCGCCGTGATGTTGAGGATTGGGTAGCCAAATTCGATGTGTGCCAAAGACACAAGTACTTAGCCATGAAGATAGCAGGGTTACTACAACCCCTAGCCCAACCAGAGAGGGTGTGGGAGGAAGTAATAATGGATTTCAGAGAGGGAATGCCACAATAAGAGGGTTTTCGGTGATACTAGTAGTAGTGGATCATTTGAGCAAATATGCACACTTCATTCCCTGGAGGCACCCTTATACGACGGTGACTTTGGCTACTGTCTTCATAAATGAAGTGGTGCATTTGCATGGATTTCCATAAGCTATTGTGACAGACATGGACAAGGTGTTCCTTAGCCACTTATGGAGAGAGTTGATTGCAGGGGACGATTCTAAAGAGAAGTACATCCTATCACCTCTACACAGATGGCTTGACCGAAGTGACCAATAGAAGTATAGAGACCTATTTGAGATGTTTTGCCTCTGACACGCCAAAGAATTGGGCAAGGTGGGTTTCTTGGGCAGAATATTGGTATAATACTTCATACCATTAAGTAGCGAAGACCACTCCTTTCAGGATTTTCTATGGGAGAGATCTACCCCGTCTGATTCATAATGGGGAGAGCACCACAACCGTGTCCATTGTAAAACAATACCGAGAGGGATAGTGTATTGTCTGAGCTCAAGGGACATTGAGAGCCCAACAAATCATGAAGAGGAAGGCCGATGAGAACAGAAGAGAAGTAAACTTCGAGCCAAGAGATCTGGTTTACTTAAAATTGAGGCCCTACAGACATAAGACATTAGTTTGGAGGAATGAGAAGTTATCCCCACGGTGCTTTGGACCTTGTGAGATATTAGAGCATATTGGAGTAGTAGCCTATTGCTTAAAGCTACCACCCTCATTAGCTTTACACCTAGTCTTTCATGCCTCATCAGTGCTTCCGACTTTGACAGAGGACATGGAGGTCATTTTGGAACCTCTAGAAGTAGCGAGTGGGGGCAGAGCGGTGACTGGGACACGGGAGGTGCTAATCAAGTGGAAGCATGTGCAAGAGCATGATGCCACGTGGGAGCTATACGAGATAATCAGAAGACTGTTCCTTACCTTTCACCTTTATGATAAGTTAAATTTTGAGGAGGGGAGTATTGTTACGGGGAAGACAAATATAGGGGAGGGCAGCGGCCGGCTCAACTATCCATCCCAACAAAAGCCAATCCAGCAGAACTAGGTGGACAACCCATGGGTGGAGACAATAGGTTCGGCCCCCCTTGTGGGGCCTAGCAGAGCTTTTGATTAAATGCATTAGAAGAAGAAATAAAGAGGCAAATGATAAAGGAAAGAATTATAATTTTGAAATAGAGAAAGGAAGGAAATTAATTAAGGAAGGTGGCTAATTTTGGTGGAATTAGGGAATTTAATTAGGGCTGATTCTAGGATTCGTTTTTTATGTTTTGTCTGTGAGTTTTGTTGTAGTTTTTCTGAAGTTTCTCTTGAGGGCTTCCTAGCGGCGTCTAGGTCAAGGGGGAGAGACGATCTATCTCTCTATTAGTAGATCATTGTATCTTGCTTTGGTATTGAAGTATTAATTCAAAAATCAGCCTTATTTCTCAATTTGTGTTGTTTTTACTATCTTTTCTTGATGTTTTCGTCTTCAAGGCGTATCACTTCGACATTTTCATTGCCATGCAGGATTGAGTGCCAACATTGATGTTTGTATGTTGTGATTAAATTTGCTAAAAAAAGTGTTTCTAGGTCACATTTGCTCAAGTTTATTTTCTTTTAGTATAGTTATTATTTAACAAAAAACAAAAAAAGGTCCAATTTCTGCACTTGTAACGCCACCAGATTAGAGAAGGTGAATCTGAGGAGTATAAGGAGCATCGCTAAAATCTTTGGAACAATCATTTGTGTTGATGGAGCAATGTCAATGGGTTTACTAAAAGGTCAAAGACTTGTAGGCATGGAGATTCCAACAAAAACCACAGTTAGAAAAAAAAAAGCACAGTTCCTCTTTTTTTTTTTGGAAGCACATTTTCTCGGTCTTTATGGTTCATTCTACAGGTATATTTATTACAAGTCAATGCAATGTAAAAAATTCTTAGATTAGTGTCATTTTTGTTATGTTCGTGCATTTCTATAGGTACCAATCTGCATGAACTTTCTTGACCCATTATCAGTGACAACATGGACTTGCTTCTTATCAGTTTTCCAGTCTGCAACTGTTACATTCTACTTGGAATCAAATATGAGCGCTTGGAAGATAACTTCGGTAACCTCTTCCAACTTTAGTTTTTGGTCACTTGGTATTTATTTATTTATATAGATAAATAATTGATTATTATTTATCAAATAAAATTAAATTACTAATTATATCTTGTAATAAATTAAAAATATATGAACTAATTAATTATAATTAATTGATTAGTTAGTTTATAATAACTATGTATTTGTTATTAATTAATTGATCAAAAAGAAACTCCTCATTATAGAGATTATGTTCCTTTCGTTATTAACTGTATGATACATAGCATAATCACCTCAACGAGAGTACGACAACAGGCATTGTGAAGACAATTTTTGATAAATTTGAAAAGCCTTCTACAGTTATCAAGGTACATATGTCCAAGTTATTTAATTTTAGGATGTTAGAAAGAGCTTTAGGCTTCGATTACATAGACAAGCTCACCTCAATCACACAGTAATTGAACCACAACATCTAGTTAAATGATGATATCCACGCCTTAAGCTAGCTTGCTCTCATTGATGCTTGAGAGTTTGGATGACATTATAATAGCCATCAATAGTTCGTATACATCATTTGCCATGAACCATATTGATGTTTGAGATATCATCTCCAAAAAGGATATCAAATAATATGAGAAAGGTGAATGTGCATTTTCTTATGTTTTTAATAGAGAAATGATCAAAATAGTTCTATGACTTTTTATGAAAGATCAATATATTCCACAACTTTATTCAAGTATGTGTAAGTTAAAGGCTAGGCTAGGCCATATAAATAAGAAATGATAAAAGAATTTTTTCAAATATAAAATTTCAAATTTAAAGTCTATTAAATGCATTTTATGTGAAGATTGCATTTTAAACAAGTAAAAGATGGGTGTTGCTCTCTGAGATTGGGAGAGACATAGAGACCAAAAAGGCAAAACCTAGTGCATATAGTTAGGGGTGCCAATTTCGGGACACGGGTCTGGTTTGGGTCGAACCCTGAATTAACCCAACACTATTCGGGTCAACCTGAACTCGACCCGTTTTTGCAAACGGGTTGATTTTTCGGACCTGAACCTAACCCGCTTTGGGTCCGGATCAACCCGACATGACCCGAATGACCCAAGGCCGACCAAAATTTGCTAGTTTTCTGGTAAAAAAAGGGGCCAATCTCCGATTTTCGGGTAAAAAACGAGTCGGGTTCGTGCCGGTTTTTCGGGTCATGTCAAATATTGACACCCCTACATACAGTGATATGAGTGCCATCCCTTATATCTTCCTTGGTGGGACCATTATTCTCTGTCTGCTTCATAAATGGTAATACTAGGAAGATATGGATTTACAGAATTAAAATTGTATTTGATGTATTTTCAACTTTGTGAAGTAGAAAACCTAGCGGAGAACGAATCTAAAGATAAAATCAAGTGCCTATTACTTGATAATAGTGGGGGTATGACTCTACAGAATTTAAAACCACTAAGCCCCATACAATAACTATCATGAACTCCATATAAAACTAAGGAGATAATGAATACAACTCTTAATGAATATGCAAGGAGCATGAGATGGCATACACGCCTTCCTAAGACCTTATAGGTGGATATAATGTCACATCTCAATATCTCATCAATTGACGAGCATCAGTTGATGTAGGAACATCCTAATTATAGCACACCTAAGGAATAATTTATCATTTGTTAGCTTAGGTGTAGACTTGTTTGTACAAGAATTTTCACTTTGCTTCTCCTCTCATCTTTGCTCTTTTGGGTTTGATCCGTAGGTCAACAGGATCATTGATGAAATATTACCGTCTTTGAAGCTTATGTTTGTATTTGTTTCTCTGGATTGAGATTTCCCTTCTTACAGATCCGATTCTTCCGACGATCCTCACATCATCAGTTGCACTTATTTTAGACTTTTTAAAGAAGCATGAAAATGAAAGGGTATGTTATCACATTTGAAAGTTTTTAACTGCTAATCATATATTTGTGTTATCATATTATGAGAGGTAAACTTGAGTCAAATTATACAAAGTTACTTTATCGGATATAGAGCAGATGAGTTCAGCCATAAATTTTGGGATAGTGAAAAGTAGAAGACTTATAAAGAATAAAAATATTATCTTTAATGAACTAGTATTGTATAAGCACAAGCTATGCGTTGTCATCAAATTATGTTAATAACAATTCAAAAGCCTACTTACTGCTTAGTTAAAATTTGAATTCACAGGCAATTTTTGGAACAGTTGTGAACCTTTATCTCCAAACCTGGTGCGTAGCAGTTAGGGGACCCCTGTACTGTGCAATGTTCAATCCTCTAACTACAGTCATCACTGCCATATTGGCATTTATATTTCTTCAAGAAGGGCTCTATCTTGGGAGGTATATACACTTAATATTAACACCTAAATCTATAAATATATATAAGATGACATTATTTAGAAAACTAGCAGATTTGTTTTACAAATGAATGCAGGTTCTTCTATCTATGATGCTAATATATTACTACTTCATTGTCATCATATTAGGTGCAGTTGCAGTTGTATGTGGCTTGTATATAGGACACTTTGGGGCAAAGTAGAAGATTTTGAATCTAACCATGTCAGCTCAGATCAAATGGATCATGTTGATGATTTGATGAGCTCGGTCGAAGAACATCTAAATGTTAATGAGATTGACATTAATGAACCACTCCTTCCTAGGGTAAAAAAATGAAATGGAAGAACCATGTGTTATTATAGTGTATATAGCCTAAGCATGGTGTCTATTGGCTGTTTGAAATCGATTTGCTGGTATTTTTTGAGTATGACTGCTTCATAGTTCCAATATTATCATTGTAGTTGTAAGAGTGGTCATTAAATTACGTGAGGAAAGAATTTGCCATGCTAATATAGGGGCCAACATCAGCAAAATTTGTGGCTTCTGACCTGTAACAGCTCAAACTCTTAACTATCGAGATATTGTCCGTTTTGACCTATGAGCCTCACGGTTTGTCCAATTGGTGTAACTTCCCAGTAGGTCACCCATCCCAGAATTGCTCTAGGATGAGCGTGATTAACTACAGAGTTTCTTACAGAAATTCCAGTCATCACACCAAAAGATGCCTCAATGCTTAAGAGTTACATTTCTTTTACTTTAGTGGTTTCACAATCTCCCCCACTTAAGAGTTAGCTTTCTTTTACTTAAGGGGTTTCACAAGGTCTGCCAGGCCTATTTGATAGCCAAGGAAAGAGGAGAAAAGTGATATAAACTCACAAGGAATTTTTAAGAAGCACGAGTTGTATAACAATGACTAAGCAACCTCCCATGATAAGGAGGTATGCAACATCTTTGATGTCTGGACTTGATAGAGAATGACATTGATGAATGCATGTGATAAACACAAGCAGCAGAGTGCAGACTAAGGGCTTTGATGACATATAAGGAGACTATGTGAGTCAGGATAGATGACATATTGGAGACAAGTAGTGAGTTGATTAGTGAGATGAAGAGCAATGTGAGAGGTTTGGTAAAGCGAGAGGGTAGATGAGGGAGATGAAGAGCAATGAGAGAGCTTTGGCAAAGTGAGTAGGCAATTAAGGACAATGGGACATGAAAATATTAAGTTACTGATGAATTTTACTAACAAGAAAAATTATGTCAGGAATTATGATAGTATTTTGATGGAAAACTTATTGATTTAGGTGTCATTAATGTAAGTAATTGGCAGATTTGTGGCAATAAATATACCATAAAAATTATTTATTACGAATGGATAATATTTATTGATTGATGTAATAATTCTTTAGTCCAACATGAAATCCTCGTTTTTTTTTTTTCAAATAAGTTTTATATATTTGAAATATCCATAGTAGTACGCAGGATTCAGTATTTGACCATTATATAAGATTTATGCTTGACTTGGTTAGGATCAATCAATAAATCCCATGCAATCAGAAAATCTTACTTGATAAGTGTATTATGAAATTGAAATTCCCATGAACAGTAATTAGAGGTGGTGAGTATGATTTGTATGTTGGTGTATTGATGACAATGAGTTTAAGGTTTCATTTGGGACGGTTTTCTTACTGTTTCTTAAAACAGTTTTTAAGCTGCTTTAAGAAGCAGTAAGAAAGTCGTTCAAAATAAAGCCTAAAATTTTTCAAAAGTGTTGAGAATGATATGGGCATTGGGATTGGATGACACAATAGAAGAAGAATCGACCGTTAGAGGAAGAAGGAACTCAATACAATTATGAGGCTTTGAATGCCAAATAGAAGATGATAGCTTTGATAAAAGATTAATTTTGTGCCATACAATTTGTACAATATTTATAAATATATGATAACATAAGAAATGTTGGTGTAGTAATGTCAATTATTACTATAAATTAATGCGGAGACACAAATATTAAAGATAATTAAAGATAGGAAATATTATTTATTTCTTAAATATTTAATTCTTCTTTATAAATAAACTTATAATATTGATATATCAGTAAAAAATTATCTTGATCAGGCACGAATCTCAAAGCAAAATTGAGTTGGAAGCTTCCGAAATTAAATCAAAGACCATCTGAGCTCCGATTTCAGCAAACTTATAGTCAAATTGAACGTCTCAGAAAGACAAACCCATCGACACCAAATTCGATTCAATCCAAGCCCAAATGGGTCCAAATCAAGGGGATGCAGCGCTGTTGATGGGTTCAAACCACAATTTGGATTATCAAACAGTTTTCAAATGTAACATGCTTATAATCAAATCGAGCGGCTTGAGGAGACGAATCCAACGAGCCCAAGATCACTGAATTCTGATATCATTAAGGCTTTCAAATGACCATTAAACGGTCCATGATCAAGAGGATCAATATTGGCCGTCCATTCAAACACTCCCATTTGAACCTTGATCCTCCATATATTTACAAGCCATGCCACTCTCAAAAAATTATAAATAGGCTCTCATTCTTCACATGAAGGGGAGGAGGGAGAAGAAGGGAAGGAAGGGGGAGTTTGGGAGCTCTATTTTCATCGAACACCACCGGAGTTCTTGTCGACCACTGCCAGAGTTCTTGCTGTAATATCAGAATCTGCTCCAGGATCGTCCAGGACGATCTGGGATCGTCCTGGGACGATCAGTTGAGAATCTGCTCCAGAATTTGCCCAGATTTGTTCCAGGTGATTTTCTGTAAGCATCGTCCAGGCCGATCGAGGACTTCGGCCAGGCCGATTGGCACTATAGAAAATATCGGCCGGAAAATAGTTCTGGGAACCGTCCAGGACGATCGAATTTGGTCTGATCGTCCTGGGACGATCTGGCGATCGGCCGGGCCGATCTGAGTTTTATAAAGTTGAAATCAGTCGTTTTGAAGAGAGAAAATTTTATTAAAAACGAAAATATCTTTTGAGGAGAGAGAAAGTCGAGGTGAAAATTGGAAAAGTTGATTTTCGGACGACGCGGAGCCGTTTTCGTCCGAAGAGACTGTTCAGGATTTTGCTGTACGCAAGGTAAGGCACATTCCGCCTTTCTCAATTTTCAGAACCGTCGTGTTTGGCGGTATTTTCTGTCCGGATTTTGTTTCCGTTAGCGATTTTCGTCCGTATCTTTTGATTGGTTCAGTTTTTACCGCGTAACTTTTTGTATATTGTTGACGTGCCGAGTGTGCACATTTTGGTTATTTTCCAAAGATTTTTAAGAGAGATCAGGCAGAAGTATTACAATCAGAAAAAGCACAGTCGTGAGTTTCAAAGTTGGTGATTTGATGTATGTCAATCAGCGCTAGGATGAATGGGTGTGAGCAGATTTGGTCAGTGAGTAAGTAAGTCTGAGGTAGATTGGCCCATATCATTGAAATTATTGGCAAAGGATTGAAAATCTTGCTTACAGCTGTGCTTTCTGATTCGATGCCTGATGTGCATAATGTATTTCACATATCCCACTTTAGGAAAGTGGTATCAGACTCTGGAAAGAAGTATGCTGATGAGGTTGAGATTCAGGAGATGCTGTGCGTCAAGAAAGAGAGCCAGAGTATTTATTTTGGCGTACGACGTCGCGAAAGTTAGAAGAAATAGAATAAAGAGAATTGCCCATGTGGTTAAAAGTCCAGTGGAAGCACCGGACTGCGCGGAAAGCGACCCATTGGAGAAGAAAGATCTGACATGAGTACAGCTCTCGTACCACTTGACTGAACTATGGTTGACTGAGTGGATAGATACGTCGAGTGACAGACAATTTTTTCTGAAGTTTGGGGATGATTGTATATATCCAGCAGATCTGCCTCCAGGATCGTCCAGGACGATCTGGGAGTACCGTCCTGGACGATCAGTTGAGAAATTCTGTCTCTCCACAATATGCCCAGATTTTGTTCCAGGTGATTTTCTGTAGGCAACGTCTCAGGGCGATCGAGGAGTTACTTGGACTTCGAGGCCGATTGCACTGTAGAAAATATCGGCCGGAAAATAGTTCTGGGAACCGTCCCCAGGACGATGCGAATTTGTCTGATCGTCTTGGGCATCGATCTGGCGATGGTCCGGGCCGAGTCTGGGCATACGGGCCCAGGCCGATCTGAGTTATTTATAAAGCTGAAATCAGACGTTTTGAAGAGAAGAAAAGTTTTATTAAAAACGAAAATATCTTTTGAGGAGTAGAGAGAAGTCGAGGTAAAAATTGGAAAAGTTGATTTTCGGACGACGCGAGAGCCGTTTCTGTCCTGAAGAGACTGTTCAGGATTTTGCTGTACGCAAGGTAAGGCACATTCGCCTTTCTCAATTTTCAGAAACCGTCCGTGTTTGGCGGTATTTTTCTTGTACCGGATTTGTTTTCCGTTAAGTGATTTTCGTCGCGTATCTTTGATTGGGTTTCAGTTTTTTACCCGTCGCTAACTTTTGTATATTGTTACTCCGACATCAGGTGCCGGTCTGGAAGGGAGGCATAAGGGGCCGGGAATCCGTAGAGATTCCGTCAGTGTCAGGCGTATTTAGCTATGAATTAAATAATATCTGATATTGATTTTGAATGATTTCTGATTTCCGTATAGTTCTGTAACAATCTGATTCTGATTTCCGTACGATAGGAATCTGATTCTGATCTGTATGATACGATTCCTGTTTTTGTTCCGATAATGATCTGAACTTCTGATTTTTGTCGAATTCTATTCTGATTTGATAGTCTATTCTTCTGATTTCTGATTTATATGACTGTCTGTTTCCGCTACAGTTTCTGTTTGCTTTGATATTTGTTCAGTTTCAGTTTCTGTCTGATTTGATCTATTTTATTCTGATCTGTCCTATTTGATATATGTTTATCCGATTCTGTTCTGATTTTTTTGTACGGATCTTGTCTGATGAGTTTGGTTTTGAGATTCTGAGAATTTGATTGGAGGTTCTGTTTGCTTTGCTGAGCTGTTGAGCTCCACTCTCGTTTTTCATGGTGGTTTTCAGGTTCTGGGGAAAGGGAAGGAAGTCCAGGACTAGAGTTCGAGTCTGATCTGTGATAGTATTTTGTACTGTTGATTTTCGGTACGGTCATCATGATAGACTTTTCTTCTGTTATTTTTTTCTGTTAGGCCATTACCGTATTTGTAGATGAATTGTTTTGAGAAAAGAAATGGAAAAAATAGATGTTTTATTCCCCTGCAATTGAACGATCATAGTAGCTCTGGTCTGTGTCCTGTGTGATGGTTTATGAGTTGAAATAATTTGGAAGATTCAGTTCAGTAAGCAAATTCCAAAGCCAGATCCTGGAATTAAGGTTCGGTCGCGGCCCGGTGCGAGCGGGATTCATCCCGGGTCGGTCGGGTCGCCCTGACACTTGACCGACCACCACAGGAGTTCATCCCGACCACCGCCGGAGTTCCTCCCCGACCACCGCCATAGAGTTATTTCCAACCACCGACGGACTTCTGCAGTCCGTCGACCCGCCGTCGGACATTCTACCAGTTGATATCGCCGTCGGACTTCCGCTAGTCCGTCAACCATCGCCGGACTTCTGCTCGTTCGCTCGATCATCACTGGAATTCTTCCTGACTGCATCTGGAGTTCTTTTCGCACCACGCATGGACATCCGCCAATCCTCCCAATAACTTCATCCGCAGCGGTCATCCTGACCCTCAGTTTGCCTGCCGACTACGATTCTTCTGACCTCTATTTTAATACAACGGTCTTTCCAACTCCGTCCTCGTCAACTACATTCACCCGCCGACTACGGTCCTCTCAACCTTCGTAGCCACCGATTACGATCCTCCTCGACCTTCATCGCCATAAACAACGGTCCTAACCTATGTCGCTCGCCGCTATATGATTCTTCCGACCCCCGTCATCGCCGAATATGATTCTTCCATCTACTTTCGCTCGCGACTATGGTCTTGCTGCCAGACACAAAAAATATATCAACACTGATTCTTCCAACTCCGTATACAATACAGTCTATATGATGTATATTTTGCTACTTCGAGTCAAGGCCTTCCTCCTAAGGAAAGGCATCATTTTGTAATCATTGCAAGCACTAGTGGATTCATTCAAACTGGCCAGGCCCCGTGTTTTTCCCTCTTTTTAGGTTTCAACATAAAAACTCTGTGTCTCATTATGAACACACTCTCTCTCTCTTTCTGCTTGTGTGCTGGATCTTCGTACAAAATTATGATGTTAAACTATATATTTTTTACCGCCGCAATTTTCCAGGATGCAACAAACATAATTTATTTTAAATGCTGCAGCATCCAAAACAATGCTCTAAGATTTAAATTTAAAAATTACATGAGATCGCCTGTCCTTCTCCTTCACTACCTCCATCGTCGCCACGACCTTCGTATGACGACCCAAGATCCGTGGGTAGCGAAAAGATTCATTTTATCGATCATATCATTCTTTTTTTTTTCTTTTTCAGTTTTTCGGTTTCCTCATCTATCGCATCCATACTACATCCAGAGCCAGAGATAATTACATTACAGAAAAGAAAACAGCAGCGGATATTTAATTTCACATATAAGTACAACAGAGCACAGACAAAAAAAAAACGTCCAAGAGGTCATATACCAATAGCCGCAACCGGGCTACAAAAGAAAGCCTACCAAGGCTACAAAACAAAGAGCGACAAACTCGACGAAAGATCTTCAGACTGGAGGCCCAGCACCTGATATTAACACAATATATGGCTTAACAAAGCACCAGCAGGTCACCAAAAGCCTACAACTGAAAAATCAAAGCATCGATCGAAACAATATGCAGTCAATCGAGTCAAGTCAGCTATGATCAAGTAATCTAGCATGTTACGGAAATCAAATCGAATCGGAACATCAATACTCAATAGTCAATGCCGCAGAAATTCAATCAGTAATCTTCCAATTTACTATCTATCCCGTAGCACGTAGCAGTATCTATCAATCAAGGTACTTATCAGTTCAATCAAATCGTGTCGTCTAGTCCGTATCCGTCTAATCAATTCATTTGTAATCCATATCATCACATCAAATTCATAGGGTGTGCTGTATCAAGTTAATAGGCAATCAAATAGCGTCAATTAATTCAATAAAGGGACTCGTATCAGAACGTACTCTTTGTAACAGTCAATCCAATTGGTTCAATTGATACTACGACGGATTCAATAATGACGACGTACGAATGCTACAGTAGGGAAACATACTCAATCTGTAAGCACTTTCCAGTCAATTTATCAATCATCAGCTCAAGTCCCAATAAACAATCCGAATCCATACGGCGGAAAGATCATCCGAAATCAAACAAATCAAATGAAATCAATCAGGCCAATAGAAATCAATAGAGAAATCAATTCTACGATAAATCAAATCCATACCGGCATTCAATCAACTCCATCGATAAACGGCACGACGAGTCAATAGTAAATACGGCACGACGAATCAAACTGTATATCATAACCTATCAGGATCTGTCGTATCAATAATATTCATAATGTTCAAATCCATATCTTATCCAATGTCGATATCGGTATTTATCTCGTACAATCTATATTCATGTCGCCTGTCGATAATTCTTATCATACACAGAATCCCATATCAATATCGGATGCCGGTGATCAATACAATCTATATCAATATCAGTGTCAATCTCGTATGACTCAATACGATGATCAATATTTCAATATTAGTGCCGTATCTATGAAATCAATCAAGTCGAGAAAATCAATTCGGAAAAGCAATACATAAATCAATAAATCCGGTCAATCGATCATCCAATCAAATTCCAGTCTATACTATCAAGTCCATCAATCAATCGGAGGGACAATACGATAATCTATACAGTAGCAGGTCGAATCAATGCATAAATCAATGGTATCAAATGAATCTTGGAATCTTATGTCCAATCAATATCAATAATCAATAGTCAATAATCAATAGTAGTATCAATGCTCGATGATTCAAATACATAAAATCAATCAATGAAATCAATGAATCCGGACGATAAGCAATCAATTGAAATCAATAAATCAATGCAAACAGGAAATCCTATACGATGGCACATGCAATTCCATACATTGGTCTTACTCGACAAGCACACAACACTAGCTATGATCCAAACCAGGTAAAATCTGCCTATTATCAATAGTGCTGTGTAGAATCCGTATTGCTGTTGATAGAACTCCGTATTGCTGTTGTAAGATAATCCCAGCACGTTGGTTTATCAGAAGATCGCCACTCTTTTTGCCGCAGTCGGTCGGCCCGTCGCTATAAACTCCCTTATAACTCCCAAATCGTTATATCGATGATCTTATGTCTTGATTTAAAGGAAAAAGCCGCGTCGCGCACATCACTGTACAGGTCAATATCTATCTTCAAACCAACGTTCAACCAGGTTCTCCACTTAGTACTTTCAGTATCAATTCAGTCAATGCAATAAATCGATGCAAATAATCAATAATGAAAAGAAATCGGAAAACGATCATATTCAATAGTCATGCACATATTCAATTCAATCTATCATTTCAACAAAATTAGAACGTACGAAAAATCGGGCAGAGTAACGGGCAGTCGGGGCAAATTTTACACAAAAATCTCCAATAAATACAATTCACCAAATTAATACAGAACGTGCACAGCAACATTTCTAAGACTATTCTCCTACTGCTCAACACAAGTTCGGACATCAATAATAAAATTGCAGTCAAATAAACTCCGCAGAACCAAAACGAACCAGAGACGAAATCTGGAACTATCAAAAACTGATGCAGAATAATCACGTCTAGCAACAACCAAAAGTTACGCGGGAATCCTTTGCCAGTACCAAACCGGGTACGAAAATCATATACAAAACACAAATCCCGAGAACACATTTCGCAAAAAATCTCAAAATCTTGAAAACAGAAGCTAGGGTTCGGAATCCTTACAGCCGATTACAAACAAAATATCCAACAGCAACGAACGACGAAAATCGTCCGCGGACCCCGAAATCAGACTTCTTCCTTTGCTTTTCCGCGCGCTTTCCTTCCTCTCCTCAAAATATCTGAGGTTAAAAAAAATGTTTTCTCTCTCCTCAAAACGAGCTCATTTCTTATATCATTAGTGGGATGGCGCCCGGCCGATCGCCAACATCGTCCTGGACGATCAGGATCCAAAATTGAATCGTCCTGGACGACTCCCAGAACTATTCTCAGGACGAATTTATTCTAACAGTACAGATCGGGCCTGGACGATCTCTCAATCGGCCCGGACGATCCTGGGAAAAATTTTTCCACCCTTTTCCTTTTCTCCCCAAGGCAGCTACATGCAACAGCAAAGGAACGAGGTCTCACACTTCGGAACCTTCTTAAAGCTCCTCTAGAAGCCTTCTCGAGTGTCTCATAAGAGGACCCTCCCTCACCCACGCCGCCTTTGCTTTCTCCGCCAAGCCACCCTCTCCCTCGCCCTCCTCCCCTCTTCCTCCTTCCATTAGCTCCCTCTATGCTTTCCTCACTTCTTTCCTCCCAGCACCCCACAGCCGTCGGTAGCCGGAGCCTTATCCCCTTAACACTAATCGATCTTTCCTTCGCCACCAAACTTCGCGTTCAGACACTGCTACCCGCAATCATCGGCCACGTAAGCACCGCCACCCGGGCGACACTGCCTCGAGCACCGAGTTTCCACCGCAGTGGGCTCACGAAACCTCCTACCGCCACGTGTGGCAACACTATCCTTTTGTGGGATCCCATGCTCTCTCTATCCCTCCCCAAATCCTCCGCACGTTGGGTTGCCACCCAACTCTGGGAGCGCACAACCCATTAGGAATCGGACCCGCGCCCTGCATCA
>NW_021319889.1:983677-1077730 GCF_001605985.2 Dendrobium catenatum | reverse complement strand
GCCTGCATCAACCCGTGGGCCAATTCATCCAGCTGCTCATCCGAAACATCCGCTTGCGTCCCAAACGCCACGTAGACGACCGAGCCAACCGGCTGCCGGTCGAGCCACCGAATGCAGTCTGAGTCAACCGGTTTGGTTCCGGTTAGAAGGTTTAGCGGACCGACGAGCCACGCTCGTCCTCCGGCCACCGGTTCGTAGAACGATTCCAGTAGTTTAACGTACGCCGACGGCTCCAGCTCGGCAAAGCTGTTGACTATTACCCCCCAACTCCCGACGTCCATTTCTTCGTTCGACTTCATGGACTGAGTCAACGGGTCAAGGGGGTTGACTACTTGACGCACGAATTCTGGCACATCGGTCATGGTGAGGCGGAGAGTCGGTGGTGCTCCGACAATCGGGAAGGTATCGTCGTCGGTAGAAACGGTTGGAATATTGGGCCAAAGAGACTTGATGAGGGAAATGGAGAAGGTGGAGGAGCCGTGGAAGACGAGGCGGGGAAGGCCGAAGCGGGAGGATATGCGCAGAGTCCAGCCGAGGAAGTAGTCGGAGATGAGGCAGAGGGGAGGGGTGGGGGAGAGGAGGAGGCGGCGGAGGATGCGTAGGAAGGGGTCGTGGAGAGAGTTGGTGGCTTTGATAAAGGTGGGTAGAAGGGAGAAGGTGGGGAGGGAGTCGGTGGACTCGACGCCGGCGGGGAGGTCGGGGTGGCAAGGAAAAGGGATTGCGAAGAGATCGACGGTGACGGCGGGGGCCTTGGAGGAAAGGTAGTCGCGGCAGAAGGGGAGGTTCGCCGGAGTAGTGATGAGGGTGGTGAGGATGTTGCGGGATGAAAGGGCGGCAGCGAGGTGGAGGAGGGGGATCGTGTGACCTTTGGATAAGAAGGGAAACATAATGACGTGATCTTCCTTTGCGGCGGCGGCGGCGGCGGCCATTTTTTATGTTTTGTATGTAGAAGCAGCCTGCGCGGCTTTGTAGAGGGGATCTGGTTTGTTAATGAGAAAATTAGGGAGATGGGTTTAAGTCGTGGTTTAAATGATGGCCATGAGAAGGGCCTACGTTGAAATTAATAATTAAGCACGATTATGTTAGGTTTAATCATATTGAAATAGTCAATGGATGTTAATTATTGAGCTATATTTTTTTAATCCATACGTATCAAATCCACCTAAACCCACCTAAGCAATATTTTTTAGGTGTAAACTTCAAAAACAATGTATGCTGCGAGATTTTTTTATCCAGTTTTTATTTTGGGACTGATTTCTTACTGCTTTTTAAAACATCGTGATCGTAAAAAATTATTTATTTTTTTGTTTTAGAAAGTTGTTTTAAGAAGTAATTATTGTGTTCGGACACCGAATGCGTCTAGAGACCAATAACAAAGCGTCACGTGACTTGGGTGCTTGGTTTTGTGCTCGATATCGCACTAGCGCAGCAGTAAGAATGCCGTCTCAAACGAAGTCTTAGGCTTCATTTAGGATGGCTTTGTTACTGCTTTTTAAAGATGCTTGCAGTTATAAAGTTTTTATTTTTTACTATAAAGCTTCTTTAAGAAGTAATAAGACAGCGGTCCAAACGAAGCCTTAGGCTTTGTTTGGGACGGCTTTTTAATGTTATTGAATCAGCTTTTAAGTATAACAATTAAAAATTTTGCATTAGAAAACTAATTCAAGAAGCAGTTAAAAAGCCATTCGAAATGAAGCCTTAGGCTTCGTTTGGGATGGCTTTCTTCTTGCTTTTTAAAGCAGCTTTATAGTACAAATTTTTTAATTTTTGTACTATAAAGCAGTAAGAAAGTCGTCTCAAACGAAGCCTTTTTGCCTCATAAAACAGTTTTCTAGTATAAAAAATGTAATGTTTGTATTAAAAAGGTACTTTATGAAGCAGTAAGAAAGCTGTCACAAACGAAGCCTCAGTCTTCATTGGGGATGACTTTCTTGTTGCTTCTTAAAACAGCTTTTTAGTATAAGAAATTTAATTTTTATATTAAAAAATTACTTTAAAAAATAACAAAAAAGCCATTCGAAACAAAGCCTTAGTTTGAAAAAAAATTTTACTACAAAAATATTTTAAAAAATAGTTAGCAACTTTATAATTCTTTTGAGATTAAATTAAGATAAATTTGTACAACAAATGGATTAAATTAGGATCACTCGGGATCATTTTGGTTCAATTATATATGTCAAAAGATTAAATTTGAATAATTTTGATCACACACCAATAGTGTGGATATTATTTAATTTTTTTTATTAAATATTATATTATGACTAAATAGCACGTGAATATTTTTTTAATAAAAATCTTATATTATGACTACTTGACACATTAATTATTAATTAATTGAAATATATGACATTCATATTTAGTAAAATTAGTCTCTCTGTATTTATTATTTTCTCTAATATTCAAGAATCAACGGGTTATTGACTTGAAATGCAATACTTAAACCTTGAAAATTAAAATTTTCTATAAATATATTATAACTAAAAGTTGATCTTAAAATTTGTCAGTTTTTAAATTTTTTAGAGAATCATAATAATCAAATAAAATTTATAATTATTTACAGTACAATAAATTTAATATATTTAAATTTATCATAATAAAGAATTTACCAATCAAATTTTTTTATTCTTTAAAGCCAGTTTTTTACTTAATTATAATTATTATATTTTTATTAAAGTTTATTTTTTGTAATTTAATTGTTTCAATGAAGCCGATGCTTTTCAAGCAGAAATTTCCTTAATTGCTATCCATGTAATACGAGTCTATTTATCTATAATTGATATTAGTTCTTATATTTAATTAATAAATATTTAAAATAGAGTTTATTATTTGAAGAAATAATAAACTTTGTTTCATAATTTAAAAGCTCCATCAAAATCCAAAATAATCTAAAACATAGCATTTATATTTTTAATTTTAATAAATAATAATTATTAGTTTTTTACAAATAATAATCCAAAATTCTCCAAAATATAATAAAATTTTTAAAACTCATAATAAAATAATTATAAATATTAAATATCATAACTGAATATATTTAGAGCACTTTTTTCGTAGATTAAAGTTAAGCTCAACTTAACAACAATGATTAAGACTTCGTTTGGGATGACTTTTTTGTTGCTTATTGAAGTAATTTTTTAGTTAAAAAATTTTATATTTTGAATTAAAAGCTGCTTTAAGAAGCAGGAGGAAAATCGTCTCAAATTAAACCTAAGTTTTCATTTGGGACAGTTTTTTTAATGCTTCTTAAAATATCTTTCTAGTACAAAAATTAAATTTTTTATACTAAATAGTTGTTTTAAGAAGCAGTTGAAAAGTCGCCACAAATGAAGCCTAAAATTTCATTTGGGATAGCTTTTTAATTACTTTATAAAGGGATAGCTTTTTAATTACTTTATAAAGCAGCTTTTAAATAGAACTAAATAAATTCAATCCTAATCAAACTATGTATGTAAAACAAATACAGATTTGACTAAACAAAGATGTTTGTCTCTTTGCTGCAAGACAAGCCAAACCATTCATTCAATAGAATCCCACATCATTTGCCAAAATCATGGCTACACATTGTATGATATAAATTTCCAAGCTTTGGAGGGGAAAATGGCTAAGCTATTGAGAACACCATATATTGTCCCATCTCAAATTGACCTTAAGAATATATAAAACATTTAAGATTGTGTCAAAATAAGGATTTTGGAATTGAGATGAATATCTTGTTAGAGTTTTTGCAAGGCTGAGTTTGGCTTAAGAATTTAGCTTTTGAAAGGTAGAAAGTTGAAAGACAGACTTCTTGTCTTGTTTGTTCTTCATGTTATCAGAGCGGGTTTGAAGAATTCCGGTTCTATGGCAAGCTCGGTCACATCTCCGATCGGAGAGCACACAAATCCGGCAAATTTTGTTGTCCCGATCATTCCGTCTACCTTAAAGTTCATCATCTCCAATCTCAAAAGTTTCACTCCAAATCAACTCACCTCCGACAACTATTCTCTTTTGAGATCTCAGATTATCAAAAAATTTCGTGTCAACGGGTTTGAATAATTTCTTGATCCTACCTCTCCTACCCCTGTGCGGTTTTTACATCAAATCGATCGTTCCACCATTTCCCATTCTCTATATACTCAATGGCTTCTAACCAATCAAAACTTGGCCTCCGCCTTCTGTTCCACCATCTATGCATCCATGCTTTCTTATGTCGTCAATCTTGAATCCACATCAGCTATATGGTCCACGCTCGAAACTCATTTTCAATCCACCAACCAGTCCAAAATGATTCAACTCAAGAACGAGATTCATCATATCTCCCTCAAGACCTCAACCATGATGCAATATCTCACCGAAATCAAATCTTTAGTCGATCAAATAGCTGCTGCTGAATCGACCGTCGACACAGAAGATATAATTATGTACATTCTTAATGGGCTTCCCACCTCATATCAATCTTTTAAAACTGCAATCCGCACTATGCTGACTCACATTAGTCTTGATAATCTTTATTATTTACTCATCAGTGAAGAAATAAACTTAGCTTCTGCATCGCCCGCCTTGCTCCTGCTGGCGATCAATCCATGGCTCTTTTCACGCACAGGGGATGAGGTCACCAAAACAGAGGACACTCATCACCAAACATAACTTCCAACCAACGTTCTTCCCAAGTTTCCTCCACCATATGTCAAATCTTCTCCAAGAAAGACCACTTCGCACCTAGCTATTGCCATCGGTTGAATCTGAACTATGTCCCGCAGCCCACAAACTTTTCGAACAAAGCCTTAGTCGCTGGCCAAACTAACTCTTACACAGATTTGTATCTTGACTCGGGAGCCTAGTCACATCTCACCAACTCTCTTGACAATTTGTCGATCTCTTCTCCCTATCAAGGCTCCGACGACATAACGACAGGTGATGGGCGATTGGTTAGCATTGCTCATTCTGGAGTAGGCTTGTTACCGACACCCTCTCGTAAGCTAAATCTATCTCAAATCCTTCACACCCCGTCTCTTCATTACAATTTGCTATCTATTTCTCAACTCACAAAAGATAATAACATTTCGATCAATTTTTATCCCTCTGGCTTCATCCTTAAGAATTTGAAGACACAACATGTTCTTCTTCGCAGACCCTGCAGTAATGACTACTCGATCTAACCATTGGCATAACCGGTTGGGACATCCTCATAGGCATGTTCTCAATCTCATAGCCTCCTGCAATTCGAAACTTCATATAGATACACATTTTGTTTCTTGTCATTCTTGTAATACGGCTAAAGCCCATAAACTTTCGTTTGCTAAATCTATAAATCGCAAACAGACTCTTCTTGCTTTAGTCCACTCGACCGTCTGGGGTCCAGCTCCTGTTGTCTCAACTACTGGATATAACTACTATGTCATATTCGTGGATGATTTTTCTCGTTTTGCGTGGTTATCTCCAATGCGCAATAAATCAGAAGTTACTAATATTTTTATTACATTTAAAGCTCACATTGAAAAATATACCTCCTGTCAAATTAAATGCTTATGCACCGATGGGGTGGTGAATACCGCAACCATGCGCTCACTCAATTTCTTTAAACTCACGGTATCTCACACCAAATCTCCTGCCCGTACACCCCGAAACAGAATGGTGTCGCTGAAAGGAAACACCACCACATTATTGAAACAAACCTAACCCTTCTTTAGACTACCTCATTTCCCTACATACACTAACCTGATACTATTTTGACTTTGATGTATCTCATAAACATAATACCCTCTCCTACCACTCTCAACGTCTCCCCCTTCAAATTATTACATAAACTAAAATCTGACTACAGTCGCTTACGCACCTTTGGTTGCGTGTGCTTTCCCCCATCCTCATCCTCGCCACAAATTTCAACCTAAATCTCAATCATTTGTTTTCTTGGGCTACTCTAACATTTATAAAGGCTACAAGTGTCTTGATATGGTCACCAATAAAATTCTCATGCCTAGGCACATTCTCTGTAACGAACAATCTTTCCTGTTCGCTCAAACCTTCCCTCCACTCAAGCCCTCCAGTCCTATATCTCCGTTTCTTCTAACACCTATCTCTGCTCAATATCTCTACGTTCCCTAGCCTGAACCCACGGGTCACATCAGGGTCTCTAACAAATGCTACAGCATCTGCTTCTTTACCTATAGCTCCTCCAAGGAGGCTGTTCCCTCTATCGAAACTTCTTTGCAACTTCCTCAACCGATAGTCTCTTCCCATCTGATGGTGACTAGGCAACAAACGGGTTCCCTAAAGCTTAGAATCCGCTTAAATCTTATTTACTAGCAAACCTCTCCAACGTCTTCTCCGGATCCAACAACATACACCGAATCCATCAAGAGTTTTTCCTGGCGCCAAGCAACGACAATTGAATTCTTCGCATTACAAAACCAAGGCACCTAGGGTTTTGTTAAGCCACCTTCCGACTCCTCAGTGTTAGGTTGCAAATGAACTTATCGAACCAAGTATCATGCGGACAATTCGGTGGAAAAATACAAAGCTAGGCTTGTAGCTCTCAGAGGCTTGTAGCTCTCAGAAACCTCCAAGAATACGATTTGGATTACACTGAGATGTTTAGTCCTGTCGCTAAATTACTTACAATTCGTATACTACTTGCTATCGCTTTGTATCACAATTGGCCAGTTCAATGACTAGACGTGGCAAATGCCTTTCTTCATGGAACCCTCTCTTAAACTGTCTATATGAAGCAACCAAAAGGATTCGAAGATCACACCCAAACCGACCATATTTGCCTTCTTCGCAAGGCTATTTACAAACTCAAATAGGCTCCACAACAGTGGTATATCACATTCACATCATACTTAGCATCTCTTGGGTTCTAGCATAGTAATTCAGATCCCTCGTTACTCATTATTCGTCAATCACCTACTCAAATCTTCTGCTTATCTACGTGGACGATATTCTCATCACGAGAAACAATCAAGATGTTCTCACCAATATCCTTGGCTCAACACCAAATTTTCTATGAAGCATCTTGGTGAAGCCCACTCCTTCATGGGCTTTCAAATTGGTCATCACCCTCAACAATATTTTCTATCTCAAAAGCTGTTTGCAACTTTTATCCTTCAAATGGCAAATCTTACACAATGCAACTCACTTTCGAATCTAAACTTCACCAAACTTCCCTCGGCAATACCGAACGAACCTCTCCTCTCCAATCCTATCCTCTACCAGAAACTCACTGGCTCACTCCAATATTTAACCACTCACTCGTCCTGATATCTCCTACAGTGCCAACATCTTATCCCAACATATGCACAATCCGCTTCCTCAACATGTCTACCTTCCCAAACGACTTTTGTGCTACATCAAACGTACGCTTGATTACAGTTTGCCCATTACAAAAACTACAATTCTACTTAAATCCTTTTCAGATGTAGATTGGGCCGGTGATCCTATCTCTCAGAAGTCTAAATCTGGGTTTTGCTCCTTTCTAGGAGACACTCATATCATGGACCATTAAAAAGCAACATACTGTAGCCAGATCGCCAACTGAATCAGAATACCGTGCTCTCGTCGCTCTAACATCAGACATCATTTGGCTTCATCGATTACTAACTAACTTTGGCGTACCGCAATATCAACCCACCAACCTGTATTGTGACAATAAACCGGCTATCACATTGGCCAACAACTCGTTCTTTCATGCTCGTACGAAGCATATTGAAATCAATCAACGATTTGTCCGCGACCACATTCATAATCACAACATTCGTCTCCTTCACATCAACACTATTAATCAGGTGGCTGACATTTTTACAAAATATCTTTCTACTCCGTGATATCACCTACTCAAACTCAAACTGACCATCATCCAAGACCCATCAGTTTGCAGGGACATATTAGATACTAAAGTCTGATACATTTCTCTATTATTGTTATATATATAATGAGATGGCATTAGCTGATTGGATATAATGTATAGGAGCCACACTCCACTCTCTGTATATACCTCTCATAGGTTCGGCTGTAACAGACAAAAATAATCAAATCAGTTTCTTCTTCTTTCTTATCCACTTTCTTCTGCTCTTGTTTTCCAAGACAGACTTCTTGTCTTGTTTGTTCTTCACACATGTTGCTTTGTTTACTTATCATTCTGCAGATTGGCCAAACAAATAGCAAAAAACTCAAAAATCAGCTCTATCAATCGTAAATTAGGGCTTTCATAATTAGCTCTCTGGTAGCTCTTGTAAAATATGCATATATGCTGAGCTTGTTTACACCACTATAACACAAGTAGATATTCAACACAAGCCCAGCCTTGTCCTGCCATTCAATGAAGAAAAATATGCTACTATAAACATAAAATTCAGCTTTAATCAAATTGCCTTCTGTCCATATCCAATTCCCAATCTCTCTGAATGTTTTGGAAGGAGGAAACCAACCTTCCAGATCATAGTTCTTTGCAGCTGCATCGTTCAAAGCTCCAGAGACAATGATTGCTCATGCACCTCCCAAGACTGATTGCTGCCACAAGGGCTTGATTGCTCAACTTTCTTAAATTGGTGATCTAAAAATGTCCGGTGTATCACGACCATGAGAACCAGCTTCTTTGTGGAAACAGGTTGAATATCCAGCATATCTGATAAAAAAAAGGGCAGTAGTATTAATGGAAAACTTTTGGTTCAGGATGGATCTACAAAATTTTAGATTTATTTTTAAAATGTGCGATATAAACTTTTAGTATGTTATACTCATTTCAAAAAAAAAAAAAAAATGATGGGTTTGAAACTCATCCAGATAAAAATTTGGTCAAAATGTCATGAGCCTTTCTTTTTTTTTTCAGTTTTAATAGTTGCTCTCATGATGTGCAGCATTTTCAGATAAAATAATAGATTCTATAGCAAAACTAAGAGAATTAATAAATTTACCCAGACCTTAGTGGTAAGCTTGTGGGATGAAGAGACAATTGAATGAAATAATTATAAAACTTAAAATTTCGGATAATTTTAAACATCATACGCAGTCTTCCCCTGTAAGACTAGGTTAGTACTGCAACAAACCCATTGAGGAGATTTTGGAATATATCCCAGCTAATGAAAATGCAGCACAATGGTGTCAACTTGTTACTCAATGGTCACAATTAGAAGATTAGGTTAGTGCTACAACTAAGTTTACTTGTTAGTATTTTAAGATCAAACATGTTTGAGTTAATTTCATCAATTGTCACAAGAAAGAGTTGTGAAAAATATCGCTAATGCAAAGATGCAGATTTGTTCTCATGTAATGGGACGTGTGAGTTCAGTTCGCATGAAAAAAGAGAATGCATGAGTTTAAAATTGTATGATATTTTTATTCTTATTTTATAACTAATTATTGTATCATGAAATTTGTTATAATAGTCTAACAAAGATAGATTACAATTATGGAGGATTAACATAATGCATAAATATGATACATGGTCATCTGAAGGTGCTAAGTAGAGATAAGTAATTTAACTTTAATTGTTTGTAATATTTATATTCAAAGTTCATTGCTTTATCCCTACACTTGACTAAATTTACTAAAATATAAATAAACATTTGCGACCTTCTTTCAGAGGAAGGGCTTACACTTGAGGATGACAATCTGGAGGCGAATGAGAGGGTGTTCATTATGGTTATGGGCCTAAACACCCTGATAAAGTTCGAACGCAAGAATTTAGTGTCATGCCAACCATATACTTTCCTCAAAGCACCATCAAGGCAGTAATTGGTAGTGAAAGCAAAAGTAATTCAGGTCAAATAACAAGTCTTAGAGAGGAGGTGCACTCATTACGAGCTGATATTAGAAATTTTCAGTCATTGCGTTCTAAGATGAGAGAGTTCATGCAACAAATTTCAGATGCACCATGCACCTGTAGGAAGCATACAAATAGTACATAAATTTTCAAATTCAAATTTCAATGTTAGTTATTCAATAATTAGCTATTCATAATTTTCTTACTATTGACAGAGAGGCAATAAAAATTCATCGAACACTATGGGAGAAATATTCATATCATTGTAACTTTAAATTTCAATTGTAATATTTTTGTACTGTTTTCAAGTAACTAACATCAGACTGTGTATGATGTTTAAAATTATCTGAAATTTTAACTTTTATATTTATTACATTCAATTGTCTCTTCATTTGGCAGATACAATCATTTTATTTTATGTTTTTGGCTCAAGTGATATAAAAACTATATATAAATAGAAAACAAATTGAACTAATAAAGGTCTAAATCATAAGAGCCAGGAAGTATGGGTCATGAATACATGATTTTAATTGAGAAAGTTATATGCTTTAACTATAGGTTTGAAATAGAGGAGCTTGTTGTGATCATTGGCACTGATTCATTTAGTCTCGATTGTGTTGTTAAGATGTTTGTTAGCAGAGAATGCATAACTTTGAGTCATTGGCCATTGGTTGTTGCACTGATATGTTGGTGAGTATTGGTTTTCCATAAGATGGGTGTTTTAGATAAGATTGATTGATTATATTCAATTGTACATGATATATCTATTTAAAAACATTTCATATCCATATAACTTAAAGAGTGTATTGGTGTTTTGCATTTTTTTTATGAGATTTGCAGTACTTAAAATAATACTCGTTATTGATATGATCATATTTATTAATAGTGACAATGTTATTGTAAAATATTTGTAAAATGATAATTGATGAGAATATTAAAAAAAAAACGGTAAAGTTTGTAGCCATTATAAACACCACAATTTTGGATCATTTGCAACAGTTTTAACAGCCACTATTATGGAATACTAGTAACTATTTTAACCGCTGCAATACGCCAAGAATAGTGGCGGTTAAAACCGCTACAAATGCCCCAAACTTATGAAGGTTATGACGACCATTAAAAATAATAAATTTTAATTATTTCTCTCCGGTTGTAAAATCACGAAGTAGTGTTGCAGCAAAAACCAACTACAACGGACATGTAGCGGTTTTGAGACCACTACAAACTATTTTGTGGCGGGTAAAACAACCACAAAATTCTATTTTAAGTGTTGTGAAAAGCATATTTTTTAGTTGTGTAATAATGTTACACAATAGTTAAGAGTATGAAAATTATTAAAAAGTATTTGATTCTTAAAGAGGGGAGCTATATATGCTCTTAATGGTGCAAGATCATGAGATGTGAGTTGAAAGATTACCCGTACAAAGGGAACATCCCGTGATATTAATGAAACATAAGCAAGTTTTACTTGAGAACTCTTTTACTTTTATATCATCCAACGACGGAAACTCAATTCAAGGTTCATTGTTGCCTAATCTCATATTACTTGACCTCATAAATTTGATGAAAGCAGTTCTTATTTAGGCTTTCTTTTGATCAGTTGTTTCACTTGCAGGAGAATTTCTACAAATAATTGTCAAGTAAATACAAAATTTTCAATATCAGGGTTTGAAAGGAAATGTGGGGTAAAACTATATTTATGTTGAACATATTATAGACAAATGTTTTGAACAACTTCTATCCATTTTCATTTAGTCTACTATTTTTACTCCTTATTCTTTGACTCTAATGTTATCTACACATGTTATGGATGCATATTCCATCCTTCATTGTATAAGTCCAAACCATCCTCTATTCCACGTCTTGTCTTCAAGAGGTTCTCCTCTCATTGCCCTTCAATATAATAATTTTTCAATATATTCTTACTAGTTTTTCCACAACCATCTTATATTCTCAATCCTGTCAAGTTCAATTTGGCCAATAGTGAGTTTTTTATTATCCAACACTTTAATCCATAAGCCAAATGTGTCAAACTATAGTTTTAAGAAATTTATCTCAAAATCTTCGCGTATTCTTTCCTTGCATATCACACTTGAGAAACATTCTATTTTAACCACAAAATATTAAATATAAAAGTTATATCTACATATAGGGGAAAAAATATCCACATTTAGGGGTTGTTTGGTAGCATGATTTAGGTCGGATTTGAGGCAGATTTGAGCGAAATCCAGCCAAACAGCCTAAAATGCAAAACCAAATCTCACAGCAAATGAAAGCCGCCGTGGCGGAAAATTCCGCCTTTTCATGCTAAATCTCGAATTTCCGAAATCATGCTTTTTGCCGGATTTACGAAATCCATTAGCTCAAGAGGAAGAGTACTCCGCTCTGTAGCCAAACAATCACATGAGATTTAATAGGATTTATGATGAATGTTACCAAACAGTTTTCAGGATTTAGGCCCCTCAAGATTTTCAAAATCCAGATTTAGATGATTTATGAAATCCTACTTAATACAAATCCTTGGTGCTACCAAACAACCCCTTATACTCTCATTCTTTTATGTAATGATATATAAAAAATGCTTAAAACTATTACACCAAGATATCATTAATCTTTTAATAATATTAATAAATAATCATTAATATCATACCCACTAAAACTTATATCATACACGCCACCATTGCAATATTGATCTTAAGTTCTTTTTCTTCCACACATTTTCTAGTGTTCTAACTTGCCAGATACTCTAATAGATGTGTCAAGTGTGAAATGATTGATGTTTTACCCACTTTTTGTTGTACAATAGTGCCAAAAATGAGGAGAAATTTTTCTGTGGAGTCCAGACAGGAAGAACCATTCAGACATGTGAGTGTACACACTGTGTACAAATTTGTACATAGTGTATATCAACTTTTTCTACATACTGTTTATACACAGTGTATACACTCACAGTCTAGATGGATCTTCCTGTTCGAATTCCGCACAGAATAACCTCTAAAACGAGAGGAGAACACCTTCAAATAAAATTTAGAATACAACAGTTATTCTTCCCAATATAATGTATGGGTGAAATTAAAACGTTCTGAGTTAATATACATAGGAAATTTCGCCAGATAAATGTATGACAAACTTTCATCATCAGAAAGAACTAGTCAGTTCATGTGAATCGTTGATAGGATTAATAATAGGCACTACAAACCATTCATAAAATTTTCATGAAAAACTTTGGAAGGGTATCCTAACACACCTCTCTTCATATCAGTAATATCAATCTTCTCTACAAGTTCCGCTTCCATCCTCCTCTCCCCCCATGTTCTCACTACCTGGTTGTCTACCTACAAATGGCACAGAAATTCATCTTATTACACTCTCTCTTTACTAGTCATTTACTTCCTACATTTCCAAGAAAAACCAGACTGACCTCATCCATGCTAATATGAACGAGGTTCCCTATTAGCCTCAAGCAGCATTTTTTGCCTGTTGGACCTCCTCCATCTTCTCAGCCGTCAGCCTCTCCGTCGCATCTCTCTTTGCCTTCAACAAGAAACATAACTCATTAACATTCTGATTTACGATGAGAGCAAACTCGAGAAAATAGAAAACAGTGAAATTTGAATCAACCACCCAAACGAAGAAGAGAGACAACTCACGATCTTCAGCTGGGCGATCTCTTTGTTTATGAGAATAAAGTCCTTTCAGCGACTGTCGAGCTCGCATTTCCCTGAAAAACAAGCGGACCAAAGTCCTAAATTCATTAATAGTGAGAAGGGAGCAGGCATCATGAACTCAAAGGTGGGATTTTTTGAGATTACGTTGGTGCCACTCCTTCCTTGTAAAGGCGTATGACCTCATCGACGAGCTCAACGGCAGCGCTGCGACGGCGCTGCAACTCCGATACACTCCTGGTCATTGCCCTTGTCCTCGCGGAAGAGCTTGATGTCGACCATTCCTTCCCCTCCACTCGGTAGTTTGTTTACAATAGAAAGAGAGAAAGAAAGCAAGCAAAAAGTGCGCGAGCGACGGTGAGGGATCGTTGACGAAATAAGATATATGAGGGAGCGAGGGGAGGATCGAAGGAGAAGAAGATGAGTGTGGCGGCTAGGAGAAGCCAGTGGGGTTAGAGAAAGCCCTAAGGAAAGGGAAAATGTGAGTTCTTTCTCTCTCTAAACTCCTACCCAATAATAAGTCACCACGTGTAAAACATAGCCACGTTGCCTAAAGTGGGTGGGCCCTTTGTCTATCCACGTGGCTAGGTCTAACTTCCGGGTCTTGTCAAGCAGAACCATTTCTCTATCTTTCCTGTATGCCCAAAATTCCCTCCTGGTGCGTTATTTCTCCATTTCTCTCCAAAAAGTTTCGGTAGAATCTTGTTCTTTGCACATTCGAGGTGGATTGTATCGAATTCTTCATCTAATGTGTCTTTGTTGGAGAGATTTTTTCTAGATCTAAGTGGAAGAGAAGTGAGAGAAGAAGAACACCGGCTGTATATTCGGCGAGGTTGTCTGGCGATTGAGCAGAAGATGCTGCTGGAAATCAGCGGCGAAGATGAGGAGAAATGGCTTGCCGAAGGAGTCGCCGGTCTCCAGCACAACGCCTTCTTCATGCACCGCGCTCTTGTGCGTGCCGCTCCCAAAACCCCAAACCCTAAACCTGATCGATTAACATCTCGATTCCTATTTTTGCTTTCTCTGCTGTTTGATGATTGTTCCCTTGATTATAATTGAAGGATTCCAACAATCTGCGTGACGCACTCAAGTACTCGGCTCAGATGCTTTCCGAGCTGCGCACCTCTAGGCTCTCCCCCCACAAGTACTATGAGCTCTGTGCGTGATCCATGTCCATTTCGTATTTCTGAAAACCTTCGGTTTTATGTTTTATCTCTTTCTTTCTCTTTCAATTTGATGAGGCTATTCTTCTGTTGGAAGATATGAGGGCATTCGATGAACTCAGGAAGCTGGAGATGTTCTTCAAGGAGGAGACAAAAAGGGGAAGCTCGGTGATTGATCTTTACGAGCTTGTCCAGCATTCTGGGAATATCCTGCCTAGGCTGTAAGATAAAGTCATGCTTAGACCTTGTCGGGTCAGGTTTTAATTTTCATGACATTTGAGCTTAAATATTGAACTCATATAACAACCCCATAAAACGTTGTGTTAATAATGTCTATGATTCAACCACTTCTGAACTTTCAGCGATGTTTTTAGGCGGTAGTTTTTTTTTCTTCCCTTTATTTTGATTTAAAGAGTAGCATAACGGGAGCTTGTTTTTGTTTTTATGATTCCATAGTTATTTCTGGTGCATGACAAGTAATTTTTGTTTCCATTTTAATTATTGCTGAGCTTCATTGTATAAAGTGTTATTTTAGGCTCTATCATGATTAAGTAATGATTCTTTTTTTTTTTTTGGCATTTATATGTAAGGATTGCTGATTTTCAGGTATCTCCTCTGCACTATAGGATCTGTTTATATAAAATCAAAAGAAGCTCCTTCAAAAGATATCCTCAAGGACATTGTGGAAATGTGTCGGGGTATACAAAATCCAGTTCGGGGTCTCTTCCTGAGAAGTTACCTCTCTCAGATCAGTAGGGATAAATTGCTTGATATTGGTTCAGAGTATGAAGGGTAAGTAATTTTAGATTTGCAATCATATTATACCTTATGGTGTTTCTTTCTTTTTGCTTTTGGTACCATATATCTTATATTACATATTTTTCCTTCTCTATGTGGGATGTTTGATACAAGACATCTTAGGGTCAAGAGTTTTCCTGATTTTGAGAAACTACTAATTTGGGCATTTTTTTCCTAATGTTTAATACCAATAGATTAAAATTCATTGCCCACTTACTCTTTGTTAGACAAAAAATTCATCTCTTTTGATGCTAATTGAAAAATATGTAAAAGCTCACTTCAAATGATAATTCTAATCCAAAATTGAAATAAGAAATTTGAGATCAAACTAAAATCACTCAACAATTAGGATTCATGCAGTAAAACTTGATTGTTGTATACTTTTGACCAAATTTCAATCATACGTGAAAAAATAAATCATAAAGTATATAAAAGAAAAAGAATGATATTAGAGTCACCAAAGAAGATCCAAGCCTTATGTTGATACAAAGAAAAAAACTTTTCCTAAAATATTTTAACACTTTCATCACACTCGAAGAATTTATATCTAATCATCAAACATACTTGTGAGGAGTCTAAAATTTTAGTTAAACATTAAATGTCTTTTACATGCATAGAGACTGCCTATTTATAAAAAAAGGCCAAAATTAATAGTTTCTCAAAATCCCGTAATTCGGCTAAAACAACAATTCTTGATTTCAAACATCACAAAAACATCAACCCTTGGCTTGTGGCTATGGTGCAAGATTGTAGGAATTGACAGCCAAATCCCAGCTACAATGAAAACCTCCTAGGAATAGAAGGAAGCAAACAATCGAAGCCCAACAATAGTTCAAAAGTCATGAATAAATTGAAATACGCAGCCAATGATTAATGAAATAGAAGCAACAATGCCTCAAAAGGAAGGTTGGAAAAAGTATGTGAATCACATAGTGCAACAATTATCCAAGAAAAATTTTATTAGTAGTAACCATTTGGCCTTACAGTATAAAAATTGCAAAAGTTAGCAAGTCATTAGTGAACTAATCAACAAATTAAAAAAAAAAAAAACAATGGTTGTACCTATAGTTGAACCAATTTTGCAAATCAACCAACGCAAACTTTGAAGAACACAACACATTTCAATAAAATCGACACTAGGCATAATGACTGCTTGGCTAATGTTACACCATGAAGTTTTAGTATGCTTAGTTTTCCAGCATCTTTAATAGTTGGATTGAGGAATCAAACCCAAAGTTAGGTTATTCACATTCATTCCTTGCATGTTGAGATCTATGCTTTGACACCAAAAAATGATAATGGATTGAGAAGAATGAGTGTGACAACCTGTTCACTTGAACTTTATATGCCTAAGAGGATGTAGTATAAAATATTAGTGGGTTTGATTCTCGGAATACCATAGATACTATCAAGATTTTATAGAATTAGTCTTTATTTACAGTTTGAGGATGAAAGGAAATATGAAATGATCTTCCTAGTGTTCATATGCGCATCTTACAACTGGGAACACTGACCTCAAAGATATTTTTATTGTATTAAAATTGTCCAAACAAAAGAAAAATATTGGAAGGAATATTTTTTGTAGTTATGTAAAGGCTTAAACCAACTAGGACAAGTTGCACTTCAGGAGGGAATAGTTTAATTCACAAGTGAGGCTAGATTTGATGGGCTTAGGTAAATGGAGTGCTCTACTCTTGAAGATGACTTGCTACTTCTTGGTTCTTGCTTGGATTTTGATAGGAAACACTGGTAGTTCAAGTATTTTTTATCTTTCTTCGAAAAACAGAAAGAGTTCTCCACCAAAATCCACACAAAAACAACAATAGATAATTTGTATTATATGATGAAAAGGAAACGAAAAATAGCAAGATACAATTGATCCTCTATTCGAGAGGAGGATCGATCTCTCTCAAATCTCTAGACGCCGTTAGAGTCCAAAAGAAAACCTAAATCCAAGATATCTCTAATTTTACCCAAATTCAAGATGAAATCCTAACCCTTACGAGAGAAACTATTTAAAGCAAAGAAGATTACAAAATCCCTAAATAGCCCCTAATTCAAATTTTCCCTCCCAAATCAATATTTAATTGAGTCTCTCTCAAAGCAATATTTAATTGAGTTATTCTCTCCCAAAGCAATATTTAATTGAGTTGTTCCCTCCCAAAGCATTATTTAATTGAGTCCCTCCCAAAATAATATTTAATTGAGTTGTTCCCTCCCAAAGCAATATTTAATTGAATCCCCTAATTCAAATTGGGCCGGGCTAACAATACTCCCCTCCCAAAGATCCACATTGTCCTCAAGGTGGAAGGATGAGATGCTATTGATAGCTTTCTTCAGCTGCTCTGTTAGTGGCCATGCTATCGTCCACTGGAACCAAGCTAAAGTTTTTCCTTTCAAACATAGGGCCGTTGTAGCTAGTCTCTCCTCCTCCATCTCCCCATTCACCATGAGATACATCCCCACCCGGTACACCCATCCATAAGCATCCTCCCTTTCCAATATTGGGATCCCCAACTTCCTCACCCTGGGATCACTACCATCCAAATTTCTTCTTCCTCCTCTAGTGTAGCGGTTGTCATGATCTCTCCATATTTCCCCCATGTATCGAGGGTGGGAATCCCCCCTTCCTTCCCTTCGCCTCACATGACCTGATCCCCATGGTTCGGCTCATCCCCCTCCTTCAGTCGTCCACTCCCCTTGCCCAAAAGACTTCATAGTGGTCGACCACCCCACCACCTTCACCACGAAAAGCCCTTCTTGTTGTCCTCCCATCCGCTAACCCTATTCAGCTCCTTATCAAAGCCCTAAGAGGTGGCTCTTGACCCCCTCCTTCTTCGATGAGTGGCTCCCCTTGCCCAAATTGCCTCTTATAGTGGTCAGCCGCCCTACTGTCTCCACCAAAAGATTTCATCTTTGTTGTCTTCTTATCTAGAAACCCTGATCCACCCCTTATCGGTGCCACAAGAGGTGGTTCTTGATGAAAGAAACTCCCCTCGTCAGACTTCTCTTGTCTGATCTCCTTTCCCTTCGATTCGGCTGAGTGAATCCCGATCAAATCTTGATTAGGGTTAGCCATCGGAAATGCCAGTGAAGTGTTTGTTTGCATCTCCAAGAGCCTTCTTAACATCTCCTACCCCCTTCTTAATCGATTTTCCATACGGTTTTCCATATATGAAAAATTTTCTCCCCATGTAGAGAACTTCTCCAAGCCGGTTTTAACTTGCTCCATTTCTCCTTCCAACGCCTCCATCTTCTTTGTTGTCATTAATTGGATCTAGGCTCCATTTGCAAAACAGCCAAGAAATCTTATTTTTCCGCCCAAGATAGCGCTCTGATACCAATTTGATAGGAAACACTTGTAGATTTCAAGTATTTCCTATCAATCTTCGGAAAACAGCGAGAATTCTCTACCAAAATCCACACAAAATTAGGAAAACAGTACATAATTTGTATTATATGATGAAAAGGAAACGAAAAATAGCAAGATACAATTGATCTTCTATTTGAGAGGAGGATCGATCTCTCCCAAATCTCTAGACACCGCTGGAGCCCAAAAGAAAACCTAAATCTAAGAGATCTCAAATTTCAGCCAAATTCAAGATGAAATCCTAACCCTTACAAGAGAAATTATTTAAAGTAAATAATATTACAAAATCCCTAAATAGCCCTTAATTCAAATTTTCCCTCCCAAAGCAATATTTATTTGAGTTGTTCCCTCCCAAATCAATATTTAATTGAGTCCCTCCCAAAGCAATATTTAATTGAGTTGTTCCCTCCCAAAGCAATATTTAATTGAGTTGTTCCCTCCCAAAGCATTATTTAATTGAGTCGTTCCCTATCAAAGCATTATTTAATTGAGTCCCTCCCAAAGCAATATTTAATTGAGTTGTTCCCTCCCAAAGCAATATTTAATTGAGATGTTCCCTCCCAAAGCATTATTTAATTGAGTTCCTCCCAAAATAATATTTAATTGTGTTGTTCCCTCCAAAGCAATATTTAATTGAATCCCCTAATTCAAATTGGGCCGGGCTAACAATACTCTCCTCTTAAAGATCCACCTTGTCCTCAAGGTGGAAGGATGGGATGCTGTTGATAGCTTTCTTTAGCTGCTCTGTTAGTGGTCATGCTATCATCCACTGGAACCAAGCTAAAGTTTTTCCTTTCAAACATAGGGTCGTTGTCGCCAGTTTCTCCTCCTCCATCACCCCATTCACCATGACATACATCTCCACCCGGTACACCCACCCATAAGCATCCTCCCTTTCCAATACTGGCATCCCCAACTTCCTCACCCTCAGATCACTACCACCACAATATCTTCTTCCTCCTCTAGTGTAGCGGTTGTTGTGATCTCTCCATATTTCCCCCATTTATCGAGGGTGGGAATCCCCCCTTCCTTTCCTTCACCTCACATGACCTGATCTCCATGGTTCGGCTCGTCCCCCTCCATCAGTTGTCCACTCCCCTTGCCCAAAAGACCTCCCATAGTGGTCGACCACCCCACCACCTTCACCACGAAAAGCCCTTCCTGTTGTCCTCCCATCCGCTAACCCTATTCAGCTCCTTATCGAAGCCCTAGGAGGTGGCTCTTGACCCCCTCCTTCTCTGATGAATGGCTCACCTTGCCCAAATTGCCTATCATAGTGGTTAGCCGCCCTACTGACTCCACCAAAAGATTTCATCTTTGTTGTCTTCTTATCCAAAAACTCTGATCCACCCCTAATCGGAGCCACAAGAGGTGGCTCTTGATGAAAGAAACTCTCCTCGTTAGACTTCTCTTGTCCGATGTCCTTTCCCTTCGATTCTGCCAAGGAATCCCGATCAAATCTTGATTAGGGTTAGCCATCGGAAACGCCATTGAAGTGTTTGTTTGCATCTCCAAGAGCCTTCTTAACATCTCTTCTACCCTTCTAAATCGATTTTCCATACGGTTTTCCATATATGAAAAATTTTCTCCCCATATAGAGAACTTCTCCAAGCCGGTTTTAAATTGCTCCATTTTGCCTTCCAACACCTCCATCTTCTTTGTTGTCATTAATTGGATCTAGGCTCCAATTGCAAAATAGCCAAGATATCTTATTTTTCTGCCCATGATAGCGCTCTGATACCAATTTGATAGGAAAGTAGATTTCAAGTATTTCCTATCAATCTTTGAGAATTCTCTACCAAAATCCACACAAAAACAAGAAAACAGTAGATAATTTGTATTATATGATGAAAAGGAAATGGAAAATAGCAAGATACAATAGATCCTCTATTTGAGAGGAGGATCGATCTCTCCCAAATTTCTAGATGCCGCTAAAGCCCAAAAGAAAACCTAAATCTAAGAGATCTCAAATTTCAGCTAAATTCAAGATGAAATCCTAACCCTTACAAGAGAAACTATTTAAAGCAAAGAAGATTACAAAATCCCTAAACAGCCCCTAATTCAAATTTTTCCTCCCAAAGCAATATTTAATTGAGTCCCTCCCAAAGCAATATTTAATTGAGTTGATCCATCCCAAAGCAATATTTAATTGAGTTGTTCCATCCCAAAGCAACATTTAATTGAGTTGTTGCCTCCCAAAGTATTATTTAATTGAATCCCTCCCAAAGCAATATTTAATTGAGTTGTTCTCTCCCAAAACAATATTTAATTGAATCCTCTAATTCAAATTGGACCGGGCTAACAGATTTCCATCTCCTTGAAGCTTCTTCTCTTCTTAATATCTTCTCCTCAAACAACTTGTTTGATATGCTTCATTCACTCATCTTTGAATGAACTATTTCTACTTGCCTATTAATTTTTGTTGAGGCTTAGGTTGGAGAGAAATCGATGTACACTAACATGAGGGAAGGGTAACATGCACCAAAGGGGGATCCCATAGGAAGGGGATAAAAAGGAAGAAGAAAGAAGAGAATTTTGCAAGCAATGAGTTTTAGAAGGACCTTCCATCTCTCACCCTCAAACACACCCATGCTCTCCTTTTATAAAGGGAGTCGTGACTTGTTATATCAGGAATCACTGAAATAGAAAATCACAATAGTACCAAGATAATGTGAAATAAATAATTTATTATTGTTCTACATTAATTCCCTCATGGTTGGAAAAATACCTCTTCCAAAGGGTTGCTGCTATAGACCACAATAGAGTAGGCGGTGGAACTTATTTATGTGCATCTTTGAGGTCATCTTGTAAAATATGGCATACACACACGAATAAAATTACAAGCAGTAGATCAAGACAAGTGCAAACATGGGATAGTCTTTGATAGGCAATGAATGATATAATTCTTTGGCAGGGCATTGGAGGTCAAAATGGAAGCACAAACTTAAAATCAAGAGCAAACACTTAGGAAGAGAACTACCTGGCAATTGTAGATTATCCTGTATTGCAATCTGAATTATCTCAGTAGCAGTAACAATCTTTGTAAGTGGTGTACATTTTTGCTTATTCTTAGGTGCATCAAACATTCATTATTGAAGGCTCTGGCTCATGCTCTTATGTAATATTAATCACTTGCATAACTTGTGGTTGATCATTATAATCATCATCCTATAACTTATCTTTTTAGATTCATGATTATCTTCATACACATCCCTAATTGGTCCAGTCCAGTTTTTTAAATTATTTAGTGTTTGTTGAGATTTTTTTGACTTGTGATTGTGAAAATGCTTGCTGTGTTTCATGCTCAACCCTTGTGGTGTTACAAAGACTTGTCTTTTGTTATTTACCAGATACATGTTAGGATGATAATACATAAGAACACATAGAGTAATGCTATTCATGGTAGTTATAATGCAAATCTCAATGTTGATATGATATAGTTCTAAGAGAATTGTAATCATGGTACCCTCTATATTAATTTTAGGATTTGTTGTGAATGTAAAGATTGAGCAGATCCATCATTAAATCTATGAAGAAAATTGTATGTTTCTTCAATCTTATAATGCAAGACTTATAAGCAATAATTTATTGAATCATTATATTAAAGGAGAATTTGACTCTTAACAGAACACAATGGAGAAAAATGATTCAAGTAGCCAACGCCGTGTAGTGGGATAAAGGCTTGTTGTTGTTGTTGTTGTTATATTATATTAAAGGATTCATATCGACAATTTTTGCTCTTGTTGAATCATTATTTAGCAAACTTAAATTATATTCCAAATAAATTTTGTCAATGAAGATGCTTATGAATTTGATGAAACATATCAATAAAAATAATGACAACAATTTCCTAATGAATAGCAAAAAATTTTGCAATGCCATTGGCGAGTTATAGTGGTTGTCATGTATCTTTCTTGTATAAGCAATGCATCTAAAATAACTTCATCTCCTTTGATGTATCGACACCATGGTAGTAGATAAATCCTAAGCTTAAACCAAGGTGCAAAAACTATATAATATCATAATTTGTAAGATAAAAACTGGCCTTTAATCAGATGTAAATTGTCATAGATGGCATTAAAATTAGGGGTGTCAATATTTGACACGACACGAAAACCCGACCCGATTTTAAAACGGGTCGGGTTTGGGTTCACGGATTTTTGTAAGATAAAAACTGGCCTTTAATCAGATGTAAATTGTCATAGATGGCATTAAAATTAGGGGTGTCAATATTTGACACGACACGAAAACCCGACCCGATTTTAAAACGGGTCGGGTTTGGGTTCACGGATTTTTGTAAGATAAAAACTGGCCTTTAATCAGATGTAAATTGTCATAGATGGCATTAAAATTAGGGGTGTCAATATTTGACACGACACGAAAACCCGACCCGATTTTAAAACGGGTCGGGTTTGGGTTCACGGATTTTTGTAAGATAAAAACTGGCCTTTAATCAGATGTAAATTGTCATAGATGGCATTAAAATTAGGGGTGTCAATATTTGACACGAAATTGTCAAAGATTGCATTAAAACTCAAGAGGATTTATTTGGATTGTATGCAAGGAAAGTGATTACATCTAAGGATACATGTCCATATAGGATTGTTGTTGGGTTGAGTGGTGATAGAGTCATTTGTTTTCAGCCTAAGTGGTGTATCACCAGGAGCACAGGATAGCAGAAAACGTTCAACAACCTCAATCCAGGAAAGTTACACCTAAGCATGGAGGACCGATCACAATGAACCAATTTATTATTTGGTTATTTTATTTGATTGTTATGTGGGCATTATATATGTGTTAGAATTTTGTATAGTGGATGTTTAATTGTATAAAATTTAGATTTCAAGACTTTTAAACTTAAATTTTAAATGAAATGAGGGTATTTATATATTAAAAAAAAGATATTATTATTTTTTATTTGGAATGAGGGTTTATTTGGATTGTATGGAAGGAAAGTGATTACATCTAAGGATCTATGTCCATATAGAATTGTTGTTGGGTTGAGTGGTGATAGAGTCATTTGTTTGCAGCCTAAGTGGTGTATCACCAGGAGCACAGGATAGCAGAAAAAGTTCAACAACCTCAATCCAGGAAAGTTACACCTAAGCATAGAGGACCGATCACAATGAACTAATTTATTATTTGGTTATTTTATTTGATTGTTATGTGGGCATTATATATGTGTTAGAATTTTATATAGTGGATGTTTAATTGTATAAAATTTAGATTTCAAGACTTTTAAACTTAAATTTTAGATGAAATGACGGTATTTATATATTAAAAAAGAGATATTATTATTTATTTATTTAATTAATTATAATATTTAAAGGCTAGCCATGGAGGTTAGAGGAAGTTATTCTTAAATGCTGTTTACCCTCTTGGGAGGAGGTTACATGTAATTACATGTGGGGCCAGCCACCATAACTCTTCTCTCCTTTTGTAATTCAAATTAAGACCTTTGTAAACACTTATAAAGTGTGTTTTTTTCTGGATTGAAAGTTTACAAACATTTATTGACAAATTTTTTGAGTGAAATCCAATTAATGGTAAGGCTTGATGGCCGACCATAGAAGGGAGATTTGGTGATCTCTCTCATCTAGTCATCTTTAGTGAATTGATTGGTTTTGTATCTTTATATTTTATTGAAATCTTTTGTTGTAATCTTATTTTGCCTTATCTCTACTGTGTTTAAAACTATTTCCATAAAAAAAATTCCATAAAAATTTCCACTTAGATCCATAAATAGTGGTCGGCCAATCCTAGGCTCAAAAGAATGCTACTATGGTAGGTTGCGTGTAAGTTTGGAAGTACGTGCGGCATGAAACACAAAGGAAAAGGTTGTATACATGAGCTAAACATGCAAACAAGGTTTTCAAAGGTTTCAAGTACAAATGTTTAAATAGAGATAAACACAATGTGTTTGCAAACAGAGAAGGCTGTAGACATTGGAGTGAGCTGATTGTGGGGCAATTCGACTGGGATACGGTTCTATTGACAAGACTTGATTGCATTTTGAAATGTCAATAGATATCTATCCAAAAGAGTATGATAAATATGACTTCTAAGCTCTGATGCCAAAAATAATGTTTATCCACAAGAGGGAAGGGGAACAGGCATTGAAAGGAGGGACCTAAGAGGTAGGAAGTGAAAAAGTAGGAAGAAGAAAGGTAAGAATATAGCCGCAACTAGGTTTAGGAGGAAGTTGGGTTTTCATTCAATCAAGCATAATAAGTAAAACCCCTTTTAAAGAGGGACATGCGACTTATTACATTAGGAACCACATAAAATGAAAATTTATAATAATGTCCAAATAATGCAAAATAATTTTTACCCTATTCTACCATTGTCCTGTATTAAAGTCCTTGTGGCCAATTTTTACAAGGCAATGTTCTCGTCAAGAGAGAGAATGAGTGAGACTTAGTTGCCATGATTCATCTCATTGAATGGTTGAAGTAAATGATGAATTGATGAATGAAAATTGATTAAAATAGACCCCATTATATATTAATTGGTTGTATATAAAATAAATAAATAAATGTAATGAAATTTTTACTGGCCTCTCTTTTTTTCATGTTTTGCGTTCTTTTGAGAACCCCTTCTTGCAGGATTTGAATTTTCTAGTTTGAATTAAGCACTCTTAACTTTAAGTTGTATCCTCCATGTTGCCATCATACAGTCTCCTGTACTCCATAGATCTAATTTCACTCTTGGGCTTTGCCTGCCTAGCATTGAGTTTGTCTTCTTGAGTTGTTATTTTTTTGCTTGATATGGCTAATTCTAAGGCTATCGCATTGTTGATGCACCCTTCTAGTTCATCCATTTTGCTTGTTTGGCTGATAACCAAACGCAACTTGCTTGGAAGAGCCTGCCTGATCATATTTCCCTTTATTTATTCTTTCGTTGTTTATTTCTCTTTCAGAATTTTTTTTTACTTCTATAACCTCCTTTACCCGCTTCCCTTAACTCCTGATATATATTTCCAGTGATTTACCTGTCCCCATTCCATAAACCTCTGCCTCCTTGCCCCTCTTATGAAACTTGCCCACCTCTTTAATATTGTTTTAACAATATGTTAGTACTTAGATTTTAGTTTTTATATTTTGTTTCCTAAAATATGTGCTTGTCCTTCATTTTTTAGGCAAGTTGATTTCTCCTCGTCTTTGGTCATTTTATATCTTTGTCCCATGTCTTGTTCACTTTTTTTTGTTTTTCAGTTCAATTAATGTTATCCTTTGGATCACCTTCTTGGTCCTCCATCTGCATGCGCATTATTCTAGAAGCAATAAATTTTAAATGTTGGTCCTTTTTTTTCCCATTTATTTATTGCCCTTCTTATGCCATGTTTTTGCTGATGTACTTTTTCATCTGCTATATTGTGGAAGTTAGTACGTAGAGTATCTATCTTCATACTGCTTTAATTTCCCATAATTCAGATATCATGTAAATGTTTCTCATTCCTCCTATCCTTTCTCCTCGTGTTGGTGTTTAAGAGATGCTCTTTCAAGTAGAATGAGGCAGCATATTTGAATGAAGAGCTAACTCATGGTTTTATGTTTTAATATAATCACGTGATCATGAAATTCCATCTTGTTTGTTTGAATATTATTGCTCATGAGCAACTTGGTCTTCTTATGTCATCAACCATCCAAATTTTCTTTAAATATTTTTCTGGAAATTTCTTTGGCCAGGGATGGGGACGGTGTTATTGATGCTGTTGAATTTGTGCTTCAGAATTTTACAGAGATGAATAAACTATGGGTCCGAATGCATTATCTGGTTGGTTGGTTTATGATATTGCATTATACATGCCTTCAATTTAAATAAATATCCATTTTGCGTGCCAGCATGCTCAAATGTGACAGCTTCACTAAAGTCCATATTTGCAGCTGCATTATGTTTGGAATGAATAATTTTTTAATGTTATGTTAGGTGATCTTGACTTCAGACTCAAATTGTACTTTGTGGTCTGCAGGGACCTGTTCGTGAAAAGGAGAAACGTGTAAAAGAGAGGAGTGAGCTTCGAGATCTTGTAAAATCAGATTCTCTAAAGATAATGAATAATGAAGAGAGTACAATCCAACTTCATCCATGGAGAATTTTCATCTGTAATTTTTGTTTTCTTCCTTAGGTGGGCAAAAACCTCCATATTCTTAGCCAAATAGATGGTGTTGATCTTGATATGTACAAAGAAATTGTGCTTCCTAGGGTATTAGAGCAGGTTAGTATCTTCCGAATCATTTCACTTTCAATTGATGATGCAATACAAAGTTATTATGTTTGCAACTTTTCGGGCAGGTAGTCAACTGCAAAGATGAACTGGCCCAACATTATTTGATGGATTGTATTATCCAAGTGTTTCCTGATGAATATCACTTGCAGACTCTTGAACTGTTATTAGGTGCATGCCCACAACTTCAGGTAGTTTATGGTGTGCTATGTCATGATTACCTTTGATGATGATGTGTGTGTGAATTTGTACATCTACTACTGTTATATATGCTTTCTTGTTTCATATAAATACTGAACTATGTTTTTCAGTTTTTTTTTTCAGAAATTTCTCTATCATAGATTTCAAGCAATTTCATTATTAATTTTACTTGCACAGTTTAGATAGTATTTTAAATGAAACTCATTCAACTTATTCATTTTTTCATCTTTCTGTATGTTTCATAATTTTAACTCTTTTTTATTCATTTTTTATGTTTTTTCATTAAATTTTTAGTGTATGAATCTTTTGATAATGCACCAATTTGTTGAACCAAGTTCTCCCATTAATTACTTGACTGTAATCGATATTTCAGATTTTTTACTTAGTTTATGGCTTTATGCTCGCTGGGTAAGAAAAACAGAAGTTAATGTACTTTTTGCCTTGGTAATGACATATTTTACATTAGAACTAGTTTAATCCAAAATTTTAATATTTTTGTGCTATTTATATAATCCTAGGAGTGCTTCTAATAAGAAACATTCAAAATTAAGGAATAATAATTATAGAATAATTACAATAGTCCACAAATTTATGAGGTAATAGAATAATAATTATAGAATAATTATATTAATTCACGAATAGATGAGATGACACTAATATTCCTATAGATCACTAAGTTGGTATGGAGTGAATAAGAAAAGTAGAAGATTGCTGGGCTCGATCAAGGTTTAAAATTGCATAAATAAGCCTCGAGGCATTTTTCGTCCGTGAGGCGAGGCGTAAGCCTCACAGACGAAGAATTGCGTAAATGAGAATTTAAGAGTTTTAGCAGGTAAATAACAATCGCCGGCCTACTTCAATATATTGCGGTCTGTAGGGTTGTATGGGAGAGGGTTGAAGGCACCTTCCATGTATGAGTTGCGAACATGAGTTTTGAAGGAGCTGCAGAACACAGAGGAGAGTATTGATGAGATTAAATGGACATGGAGTGAGACTGGTGTTACCATTATGATAAATTTTGGGCTAGTGTGACCTATGCATATTGAGCACAAGACCCTTAGTACAAGTTCTACGTTTAGTGAATGCCGAGAAGAAACCAGCCATGGTTTTATTTATTATACTATGGATGAGGCAAAGTAGTTGATTGCACATAACTTGGGAGGATAGGAGGCAAGTTATAAAGAGATTTGGGATATCATTGATGCTTGGTGGGAGGTCCAGTTAAACTGTCATCTACATGCAGCGACGTATTATCTAAATTCTCAATTTCAATATTCAGAGAGGAAACATTTAAATCCGGCGGTGAAGCTTGGCTTGTATCATTGCATGGAATGACTAATACCAGACCAGACTGTTAGAGAGCTAGCAGATTTAGAACTTGTTATATTTCGGAATATAGAGGGATTTTTTGGTTTGCAAGCAGCAAAATCTACTATTGCTATATGGTCTCCAAGTATACATATTTTTGCAAAGTATCTATACATGCATAACACTTTAATATCTTCTAATTATCATTTTTTGCAAAGTACAGTTGACTGGTGGATTCAATTTGGTGATTCCACCCATGAGTTTTGCTGTTAGAGTTTTGGGCATCACTTATTCTTTCTTTAGGTGTGAGCGAAACTGAAGTACATATAGTCAAATGCAAACAAAGAGAAAAAATTAACTTTCAACACTCAGAATGAACTCCCTTGTATATATTATATGCACAACAAGAGGTTGAGAGATAGGAGGTTGAGGAACAAGGGGTTGAAGGATGATGAGGACCCCATTGGTGTATGATGATGTGGCGTCTAATAATGAGTGGTTTATAGATGATGAGATAGATTTGTTATTATCAGACCTATAGCTAGAGGATCGAAATGTGGACGTCTTGAGGGGCGAAGCAAATCAAGAAGGCACATCTACTAGTACCACACCATACACATCCACTTGTTCTACAGCACAACAAGCAACTAAAGGTATTCCACAACTTCTTATATACTATTTGATGGGGACATCAGATCATCATGGAGAGTTTATTAGAGACGCGGCCGACGATTTACGGCCACGATCGAGTCGTTATATTTTTGAGTCGTTGATGTATTTTATTTTCATGTAGCTTGTTATTTGCTTATGTGGCATTTAGAGTCGTTGTATTTTTTTTATTTAGTTGCTTATGTGTTTTCTTTCCCGTAGTACCCCTCTCATGGGAGCTATCGTATGTAAGCCCAAAGGGCGTTTGTGTCTTTTGTTTTGAGTCATGTTGTAGGAGGCTATTTAAAGCCCCATTTTATTCTATTATGGTTAATGAATGATTATTTGAGAATTTTGCTTTCTTGCTTGGAGCATTGTGAGAACTTGGAGTTCTAGTAGAGAGAGCTTCCTTGGAGAGGAAGGAGATAGCGCAATACCCACCAACTTAGATAAGTCGAGTTCGTGGTTCTTTCTTGATCCCCTTTACTCTTCTCCTATCTCTTTTTCACCACCCCTACTTGCCGGTTTCCTCCACCCCACCGACCCTCCTCCCCACATGAACCTCACGGCCCAACATCCCACCCGAACCCCTTCTCCCCTGCTAAACCGCCGACCACCTCTTCCCTAGTCGCCGACAACCTCTTCCCTAATCTACCGGCTACCACCTCTCCTCCCTCCTTATTTTATTTGTTTCCTATTATGGTTTATTTGTAGTTCACTGTTGATCGTTCAAGTCAACTTATGCACAAATTTGTTTAAGTCCCCTACGTTCATTCAGGTTCAAATCAAGTCCCCTGTTGTTCAAATCAAATCTCCTGTAGTCTTGTTCAATTCAAGTTATTCTTGGTCGAGTTTGAATTAAGTCTTCTGCTCAGTCGCTCGAGTTCGAGTTCAGTTCAAGTCTCGTATATTTGTTCATTTGAGTTCAAATTAGGTCCCATGTGATTTATTTTAAGTTTTGTGCACTTCAATACAATTTTTGACAGCCTCCCATCATCTCCCCCGTTTAGGAGAAATATGAGAGTCATAACCTTCCCCTCTACGCTACGCGAGTGCTTCAAATAGGTTTCAAATTACATTGTGGCCACATTTCTTCAATCCCCACAATGCTACAAGAGCGCTTAAGGCTCTTCGGGGTACATGTTTGAAGAAGCGCAATTTTCTCCCCCCCCCCCCACCATATTACGTGAACGTTTAAGAATACTTAGTTTCATCCCCGTCATGCTACGTGAGCGCTTCGAGGCCTACCCACCTCGTCGAGAGCATGGCACCAGGTTACCTCCCACCGTGCTATGTGAGCACATAAGGTGGTCCGCCGGCTCGCCGCAAACGTCGAGAGTGGGGTTTAAGTTAGGAAAGTTATACCAGCACAGAGAGACCACGATGGTGGTGTGATGGCGACGAAAATATACAAAACTTGTATTTTTCTTCTTTTTCTCTCTTTCTCTTTCTTTGTCATTCTCTTTTTTCCCCGCTTTTTTTATTTTTTATTTCTCTTTTCTTTTTATCTTTCTCTTTCTTTTTTTTTTTTTTCTTTGCAAACACACACATATATATAACATTAATTAATAAGAATTTAAAATCAAAGAGCACCCCAATTAATGCAAGTAACAAGCATGTGATTCATGTGGAATTTGGGCAGTTTTGGTGGGATGATTTGAGTTGATGAGGTGAAGGTGGGGCTTTTGAGTGGAATTTAGGCTGTATATTGGCTAATATATATATATATATATATATATATATATGAAGTGGGCAATTAACATGACAATACTCATTTTTATTGAACAGGAAAGAGAAAAGTGAGTAACAATGAAGATATGACATTCATAGATACAATTGGAGAAGAAAATTTCCTTGAAGACCCATTTAGTGATGGGACATGATTTGATTTGATTTAATATGTTCTTTCTTATTTGTACTTTGGGAGTTTTTATAGACTTATATTTTGTGATTCTGTACTTTGAATTATATTATGTGATGCATATATTATCTATTTTCTTATTTTCCACTAATTTCACTTGTCATTTAGATGTTTTTATTGTATGATAGAATCTTACTGTTATTTACTTGCTAAAACCCTTAAATTCTCATTTACGCAATTCTTGATCCGTGAGGCTTACTACTCACACCGCCTCGAGGCTTACGCCTCGCCTCACGGACGAAAAACGCCTCGAGGCTTATTTACGTAATTTTAAACCTTGATTTTTCCATAGTTTAGCAAGTCTTTTCCCTATTATGTTGTACTTTTTATTTCGTATATTGCATCTCATTTTGCTCTTACCTGGTTTTTAACATTTCTTCACCTCCTAAATGCAGGCTATTCTGTAAAATCATCAAAATTTGTCATCAGTTATTCAAACCATTTGTTTTTCATGCCCTCTTGCTTTCTCTTATTTTGAATTTATTTGTGTTCACAAATATTAATTGAGTCGTAATCTGCTATAAGTTTATATTTAGTGTAAGCATACAAGCTTTATCGATTAAGAAAAAAACTTCATTTGGCTGGTAAATCATGGATAGAATTCATGCTGTTGCGTATGTCATTCATGGTCTATCCTCATAGGTCTTGTTCACTGATTTCTGTGGGACCTTAATCAAAGCACGAGTTTTTTTTTTTCCAGTTGATTCTTAATCTTCAAACTAAACTCCCGTTCCTCTACATACAGAGCCCTACATATATAGTTTAGGAATCATACATATCTGCATCATATATTCATACGTGACCTACATCACACAGGCATTACATAGAAATTTTCACCCATTCTTCAGCTAGCTTAATTCAATCCAGTTTCACTCTTTTTGAGCCAGCCCTTGCTTGTTAATCACTTTGTTCAATTTCTTTACATGCCCAATCTAACTTAAGAAAACCATTTTTTTTTTTTCGCCCAATCTTTTGTCTTCCGGAATAATTCAAAGTCCTATAAAAGCATCTCGATTTAAATGCTCCTTTTAATTGGCCTTTTGGATTTTAAAGTTGTTTGGCTTGGTCTGTGGTTATCATTATGATTTTTTTTTATCTATGCACCTAGTGATTGGTGAGACCTATGTGGATTTTTCTCTTGATTTTGCTTAAACAATTAAAGGGTCATGATTGTATTCACACTGAACATATCTGGTAATACTTATATAGTGTTTCACTGTTTTTATCGGATAATCTTTGAAACTTCATTTGTATTCTCTTTTTCAGCCCACTGTTGACATCCTGACAGTTCTATCTCAGCTTATGGATAGATTATCCAATTATGCTGCCTCTAGTCCGGAGGTGCGTTTCCAATACTTTTCTTAGACATTATGTTGTAATGATGGTTTCTCATACATGAATGGTGCAGGTTTTACCAGAATTTCTACAAGTAGAAGCTTTTGCTAAATTGAGCACTTACATTGGAAAGGTAAATTCTGTGTTTTAGCCCTGTGTCATATTATTCTTGTAAGAAATTGATGTGAAACTACTAGGAGTTACGTTTAGAAATTAGAAAGATAGTTGATGAAAGCTTTGCTCACATAAATTTATTTCTAACACGTAAAAGAGAATTAAGAATTTGAAAAATTCAACTTGCTTAGGCAAAGACGTGCAATAGAGAATAACCAAAACATTTCTTTCAAAGTTCAAGGCAATATTAAATGCAAAGTACACATAACATAATCCAATGTTTAACAATGAGAGGTTCACCTCAAGGGCCTTCTCACTCAACTACTTGTAGGCTTTTATCGGAGAAAGATGAACCATACGAAGAAAGATATTACCACTAGGAAGATGGCGCCGAAGAACTTCGTTGGTGGAGAGTTAGCAGGTGGAGATGAGGGTGGTGGGTGGCCGACGATGATCCAATCGTAGTCAGAAAATTGACCGTTGATGACGTGCGCAAGGACGGGAAGAATTCGATCGAAGTAATCTTCAATGGCGTCGTCGTCTTCAAAACCCACGTCGAAGAACGGAGATCGTAGAATGTTGATTTTACCGTTGGCGTCGAACACAAGTCCCCATTCAAATTCGGGATCCGCCATGAATGCTTGAAGTTGTGAGAGAACTCCAATGAGAAGAGGCGAGATATGAGGTGGTGAGGGAGAGCCCTTGTGGTTCACGAGGAAGGAAGAGGGAGAGGAGGGGGCGGCGGGATTCCCAAGGAGAGAGGGTGAAGCCGGCGGGTGCAAAGGGAATAGGCTAGGGTTTGGAGAAATTAGGTTTAGAGGATTGTAGGGGGGATTAATCAAAATCTGAAATTTAGTTTCAGTTTTGATTAGATTGGGAGGGAATTGACTTGAATTTTGAATTTCAAATCAAATGCATTAATGTCATAAATGGTGGAATTAAGGAGGGGAGCCAAGAGGGGGAGGCCGGCGGTTTTGGAAGAGAGAGGGGGAGGAGTTTCAAAACAAATTCTGAAATAAATTTCAGGATTTGAAATTTTGGGAGAGGGATTTATTTGAAATTAAATTTTAATTTCAAATGGGGGAGGGGTTTAATGTGGCAATTAATGAGGGGGGAAGCCAAGCATGGCCGGCGGGTTGAAGGGGGAGAGGGGAGGAGGTGGGAGCAAGTTATGAACCTTCCAAATTAGCTCTTTTGCATTAGAAGGTTTGATTATGGGATCCACTTCAATTTGAATTTCAAATTGATTTGAATTTGAAAATTTTCCTAATTTGGCTTTGACAAATTAGGAAATTTTAGAACTCAATCAATGTTGAATTTTCAAATTTTGAACAAGTGGGGGATGGGGGAGGAGGCCGACGGTTGAGTGGGTTGGGGGCGGGTGGTGGAGCTGGGGTGGCCGGCGGCCAAGGAAAGGACTAAGGCCGGCGGGTTGGGGAGAGGAAGAAGAGCGGGATGATGGAGATAGACCACGAGTCACGGACTCTTCCAATGACTGGTGGGTATTGCTTTCGCCCTCACCTAGGGCTCTTGTTCTCCTCTCTAGTGCACCACAAGAAGAAGAAAAAAGAAGATAGCAAAAGAAGTTTTCATTCAAAATATTCATTAACCAAATACAACAAATGAGACCACTATATATAGGTCTCCACTTATGAAAAAGAAAAGTACGAAATTGCCCTCTGGGCTACAATAACAAATAACTCCCCACAGGGGTAAAAACGAAAAACAGTAAATAACTAAATAATACATCATGACATCTGAAATCAAAAGTAGAGGCACTGAATCGTGGTCGTCGATCTGCGATTCCGTCGTCAATAAACATGTCGGTAGCGTCTGTTGATGTCCTCATCATAAATGAAGCAATATGTTTGGAATTTTTTTTTTTATATCTTTCTACTTATTCAGCTTTTGTATTCGTCTTTTATGTACATATTATATTATATTCTTTTGATGAAGTTGAATGTAATCCCCTTGATATGCTTTGTCCTGCAATACTGATTCAATGCATGCTTGCATGGCAAGTGATAAGAAATTTATGAAAATGCTGCAGTAAGAAGAAAAAAGAAACAACTGAAAGCTTTTGATAAAAATAAATTGAATGATTTAAAAAGCAATTACGCATTGGCCTTTTTTGCCACTGTACAGGATCTATTGGAACTGCTATAAGTTGATTGGGACATTCTCCTGCCCATCCAAGCAAATGACTGAGTTGACGGTTTGAGAATAAGGAAGTGATTATAAATTAATTAATGTTTTACCTTCTAGTTCAATAAATGATTTTGAGGGATTGAGCTGATAGAGGATGAGTGGGCTTTTTGGTAGAGTGAGACACCCATTGCTGGCAATCTGTAACTCAAATCTGACAATAAAATGCCAGTACTGAAAAAATCTAACGTACTTGCACTAACCAAAAAAGAAGGTAACTTGAATTATTGTTTTGTGGGATTTGAAAAAATATTTACTATTATTAGCATGAAGACCACCTGCAACCGTCACTATGTGGGAACATCTTCACTTTCCAGCATGGTCCTCATTTTTCTTTATGCTCTTTGTGCAAGTTTCGATATGTTGGGGGATGAGGATTACAAGTTAGAAAACATACATATGCTCATCATTATTATACCAGTAATTAAATCCACCACCACATGACTTTTTGTATCTTTGCTCGTATCATGTGTTCAATATTTTAAGGGTGCTTTTCAATTGTTTTCATTTAGTGAACAAGTATGATACATAAATGATTCAAAGTTATGAGTTGGCCATTAGTAATTTTTCTTTTCTTCTGTAAATTAATATTCCAACCTTATCCATTATATTCACTTTTCCTATTGCCAGGTTATTGATTCGCAGAGTGAAATGCCAACTTTTGGTACCATCGGTTTATATGTCTCACTGCTCACATTTACTCTTCGTGTCCATCCAGATCGTCTTGATTATGTGGATGAAGTCCTGGTAACTCCAGATCCTTTAATATATAATGCCAAAGATGCAAGTAAAATAACCAACTCCTTTTCAATTTTGTAAAAGGGCGCTTTTGATATTGCTATTGCATAATTCATTCATCTGGACATTATTCTTTGTCGGTAGGTTTTAAGAACAAATTTAGTAGTTTGGAAAATTTATTGCAGTCATGATAAGCATCCTTTGAACTAAGCTCATAACATGTGATTTTTTTTCAAATTAAGTTAGTATGGTCACTATTTGAAATTCATGAATAATAGCTTTGCTTTATTGTTTTGAAAATTTTGGCTTTTATTAGACCTGAGTCTTTTGCTTGATATAACTGTATTTTTTTCTAATATAGGGAGCGTGTGTTAAGAAAATATCAGGAAAACCAAAGATTGAGGATAGCAAAGCAACTAAACAAATAGTTTCCCTTTTAAGCGCTCCACTGGAAAAGTACAATGATATAGATACCGCTTTAAAACTCTCTAACTATCCAAGAATCATGGACCATCTTGATAATGCCACAAAGAAAATCATGGCAGTGGTTATTATTCAAAGCATCATGAACAACAATACTTGCATAGCTACCGCTGATAAGGTAAGTTTATGCATCAAACCTTTTTTCGCTGATAAGGTAAGTTTTAAATCGAGATTGCTTCATTTCTTTGCTAGGTGGAGGCATTGTTTGATTTAATAAAAGGGCTCATCAAGGATATGGATGTGACTTTAGATGAGGTAGATCTTTGTTCTGTATTTGTGATAATAATTCTTTTTCTTCGAGCAATTGTTATGAATTGGAATCCTCACCTTGTAGCCTTCATTTTTTTCTCAGCATTAGTTAATAGTGAATGTTTAAACCGTCTTAAAGGTTCCTGACATTTCATCTCCCTGTTTACAGTTTGATGAAGAGGATTTCCAGGAGGAGCAAAATTCTGTTGCTCGCCTCATTCACATGTTGTACAATGATGATCCAGGGGAGATGCTGGAGGTACCTTCTCATTATTTTCATAAGCTTATTTGAGATCTTGTTGTATATGAGCGTGCATCATCACATGATTATTTAAAACTTGATAAATTATAAATGGCTGCTTGAGTCTTTTTCCCCCTTTTTTGGTCCTCTCCCAATCCCCAACAAGGTCCATATTGTCTTTATATGCTTTTTAAATAAATATTTGATCCTTTTTCAGTTTAGGTATTAACTGGCAACAAAAATTTCTCTTGCAAGGTATCACTTGTCAACTATAAGCATGCTATATCTTTTTTAGGAAATAATCACTCATTATTATTATCCTTAGTTAACTTTACTATACTCATAATTATGTATGGAACACAACTGGGTTAATAATCGCTCGGATTTAACATGCTTGAAATTGAAATCAACTTGCTTCTTCTCAAAGATGGTTTGCTGAAAGTTAGTTCTACTCAACTCAAAATCAACTTTATATATATTACATATGCGCATCTCTATGTATGTATTTCGTAAGATCCATGTGATAGGGAGGATTAACTTGAGGGTCACCAAAGTTGAGCCTGATGCAACAATGGTCAAGCAGGTTTTCATGCAAATAGCTTAAGCTTATGGGTAAGAGTCAATCATTTAGTATTTTTATATCAAAATATTTTCAATTCTACAATGTGGGACTGACTAAACTCAAAGCTCGACACATGTTAATAATGTCCTCCCCATGTGAGAGTATATAGCGGGTAATAGAGAGGATGAGAAAAGGGAGGCTAAAGTTGGGCTTGAATTTGTTTTCAACTTAAAAGTGTATGCTTATGGTTGAGGGGTCAACCATTTGATATATACCACATATTTTTCAAATTTACAATGTGAGACTCAATCTAAAGTTTTATATGCCTAATCAAATGAGCTCGCCACGTGAACTATTACTCCCTCAAATAAAAGGTTTATCAATTATCATACCCGAGAGCTAACTATTACTCTCCCTCAAATAAAAGATTTATCAATTATCATACCCAAGAGCTCTCTGTACCATTTGGATCCATTGTGGGAGTTAAGTCTCCCTTGCAATTTGCTCTGTCTTGGTATATATCAGTCAAGCTCCGTTGGAGCCATAATTTGCATAAATGATTTTATCAAAGCCAACCCAATGGCTTTGAGACCATTTGATAGGGAGGATGAATTATGAGTTAAATTTAGATCTAATATGTCAGCGGTCAAAACTCATTTTCAACCCAAAAATTTAAATGTATCGATGAGAGCCAAGCGCTTGGGAATTCTATATCAACCCAAGATTCAATTATCCTATGTGGGACTACATTCAAACTTCATGTGCCTTAATATGTTAAGGCTTTAGAGGCCTAAAGCAACAAACCTTTCTAGACGCTCGAGTTGATAAGTAAAGTACAATCAAGTCCTTGAAGCAGAATACAGAGCTCCATGTTAATGCATGCTTCAATGATAATTAAGGCTTCGTTTGGGATGGCTTTTTTATTGCTTCTTAAAGTAGCTTTCTAGTACAAAATTTTTAATTTTTGTATTAAAAAGCTGCTTTAAGAAGCAGTAAAAAATCCGTTTCAAACGAAGCCTAAATCACATGTTCCTATTAGACGTTGGCGGACCCCTCTCTGTTAACCTAGTTGTGATCTCAGGCCATGAACTTTGTTGAATTTCTTCTTGTACCCCTGTCTCGCAGAACTTGTTTCACTGGAATTAGACATGTCCAAGGCTCTCATCATGCATCACGCTTGCTATCTAAGGCCATATTTTTATGTTTTTTAAGGTGGTTATTTAAAATCTATTAAGGTTTAAATTTCTACTCAAAGTTAATCTTCAAACGATAATTTATTCTAACATTTTGTTTTAAATATGTGGATATCCTAACAAATAATTGAGTCAAAAAATTCGTACGCGTTCTATCTTCTGAAGATAACCTTTCTTTGTTACAAGTGGTTATGTTCAACAGTGCTGCTTTTGATAGTTAACCTTAACCAGTTTTTTTTTTTTTTTTTCTATTTGGTTTTTGAATTTATCTTATAGTTCTTCAAGATTGTTGCCTTTGAACAACTTCCTGGGACATAACTCGACCTATTCGTGCTAGTTTTAAGTTGAACATAATTCAAAGCTAAATCTCTTGTCCATGTTGATATTTCTTTCCTTAAAGGTACAGCTGCCATGAAGAATAATGACCACGGTTTTATGCCTATTTAATCCAAAACTATGAGGGGGGTACATACTAAGAAGAGAAGGATTGAAATATTTTATATTAGTTTTTCTGGGATGCATACTAAGAAAAAACATTTATTAGCTTCACACTAATGAGGTGATTTGGGATAACCCAAAAATGAACAAATTTTCCAACTTTTCTATGGTACTTGCAAATCATGACTGCAACTTTGAACTATTGTTTCATGGATCTATCATCTTCTCTTTCAGCATCAATTTCTTCTTTTGCGATTCCTCTTATCTTTTGAACCAACATAAGGCTCGGTTTCTTTCAAATCATCTTCCTCTTCTTCCAAGTTTGAAATCTCATGAGATGATTATGATGATCGGGTAGTTGTTGTCCTTTATGCTTGATCTCTAAGATTGGTGTTAGACTGGTCATTGGATCGGTCCAGCCGGTCCACAGTGGACTGGCTCGTTTCTACACTAGGTAGAAAAAAAGTTCTGCCCTCTCTTGTTGGCACCCAAACCATGTGGCCCAAGAGCGCCCATTAGGAAGAATTTGGGAGAGATTTAGGAGGGAAAATTCAAAGAAGGGACTGTTTAGAGATTTCCTTTTGGATTGTATTCATTAAATAGTATATTCATTAAATAGTATGTTTTTCGAGGACTAGGGCATCTTGAATTTGGTTGAAATTTGTGATCTCTCTTAATTTGCTTGGGCTATAGCAGTCAGCTAGGGATTGGGAGAGCTAGATCTTCATCTCGAATTGAAGATCTATCGTACCTTATTTTATTTCATCTACTATCCAATTAAGAGTGTTTTTCTTTGTTATTCCTCTACTGCATTCTCAACATCGGCTTGGTGAGTTGCTGAATTTCTGTTTTCAGCAGGACATTTCTCTATTTTATATTTTTACTTACTAATAATTGGTTCCATAATTTTTGGAAAAATAATGATCTCTTCTTCAAAGGCTCGAAACCTTAAACCAAACCAAAAGAGTAGGAAATTGGGTTACTCACATTGATTAACGAAGTGTGGGCATCGTTGCCACTGCGGAGAGCGCTCTCCACCATATCTAAGATTCTTCTCATTTTGTTGCTTCCATAATTGCATGTTGAACTCTTAGACTCTGCTTCGCACTGCAATCTATAGGGTTGCCCATTTAGCTTTGCTTTTCTTTTAAGAGTAAAAAATTTTAATGACACACTTCCTTGTCATTGCAAATTAATTTTGTTTCCCATAGTATGAGTGGCCACACTTCCATGTCATTGCAAATTAAGTAGTTTCACATAGTGTGAGGCTGGATTTGTCTGACCTTATTAACACATGCCAATGGGGCATGCTGTTGGGAGCAAACAAATCGAACTAAATAAAAAGAAAATGGTGAAGAAAGAACATCAAAATTTACTTGAAAAACTAAAAAATGAGAAAAATCATGGAGCTACACCACACTAACGAATCTACTATAAAACTGGGAGAAATTGTACAAATCTTCCTCTCACAACCTTCACACTTGTCATACGTAAGAGCATAACCACCATAAGGTTATAACTTACATAATGCGCCTCGACGGGCCCGTAATGTCTTGGCGCTGAGTTCTTTATCTATGCTGATCTACAACGCGCGGTGCTAAGTCCTCTATCTCAGAGGGGATCTACAGATCCTTGGCATTGCACTGTATACGCAAAAAAATTTTGGACTTCGCCCTCAAGCAATAGGTGAGCTGCCCTTTTGCGACCCCCACAACCAACTCATCGAGCTCAACTGATAAAAATGAGATCTAAGTCGACATTATAACCTGATTGATTGACATAATCAGATTCCACAAAAGAACTAACACCTATACTTTCGGGTTTCTTCCCATGTTTCCTCGCATGCCAACAACTCTAGGTTCACCACATTGCAATTCATTTGATCGACATTTAGCCATCATTGGTACTATCATCAAGAAAATCCTACTGTCCTTAACCCATCAAGCTTGTCTTTGTAGCTCTACACACAGGTGTTAACGCCCATTTTCTGCTGCATGCTCATCCATGCCAAATTGATTACAACACCAAGATGATTTGCTTCTGAAATTGCCCCAAAAGCTTCATTGAGTTGACCTCTAGAAACAAATTTTTTTGTAAAATTGTAGTACAATGATCATTTCAAGGTCCAATTCTTTCCCTAAATCAAATATCAGTTGTCGTGATTATAGCGCCAAGATGAGACCATGAGAATCATGCTTTAAGTGCATGATGTTCTTCTCAAATTGCCAATTGCAGAAGCTCTGTTTGGTTGGCCTCTAGATATAGTTTTTCCCCCTAGTAAAATTGTAGTACAATAATCAATTCATGCTCCAATTCTTTTTGAAATCGAATACCATCTGTAGCGATCAACAAAAATTGTACTACAAGGAAAAATCTTAAAACATAATTAAGTATAGGGGTGTCAAAATGGGTATTTGGGAATTGGCACGCGTCCAATTCAGCTGACCGAACCCTACCATGTTTTATAAACGGGTTAGAAATTCAGACCCGAACCTCGACCTGCCGGGTTACCGGGTTGACTCGACCCGACACGAGAATTGCGGGTCTGCGAATCTGAGAGAGAACATAGCACCCGAGATGCAAAGTGAACTCAGTGGAGTAAGGGCCATGTGCGGAACTGTGTCTGGGCGAGGTAGGCTACAAGCAAGGGCGGGCATGGGAGTGCACGACTACTGTGTGGGGCGAGAGTGGAATTGTGTGGGCAAGATCGCGATTGTGGGCAGGACTGCTTGTGCGCACCTACGCCACTTCGGCCTACATGTGCGAGCATTGCGAGCCTGAGGTTTGAAGGGGACTCTGGTCCAGGCAAGGTGCTTGCGCGGGGTGACTGGCTAGGTCCGAATGGTGACTCGGGCCAAATTCGGGTTAGCGGGTTAACCCGGACCCGGCCCCGGCCCGATTTTTGAAACAATTCAAAAATTGGAAACTTAATCCGACCCATTTGTTAAATGGGTTGACCCAAAATCGAATTTTTTGGGTCGAGTTATTAGATCAGGTCAATAATTGACACCCCTTGTTAAGTAGGAAATAAATAGTTTCTTGATGGGAGGGGAAAATTCCATGTCAAAATAGTCCAAATCCTTGTCATCTTGAGATTATTTCAGTGGAAGAAAGATGCCTAATGCTATTTAGAAATGCTGTTATAAATATCTGCCTTTTTTTTTTTTACATGCACCATCTACATAAACTATAACTTCGTGTAATCAAATTTACACTGGAGATGGGTATTGTGTTTACCGAATAGTTTTTATTATTGTTTGCGCTTTAGTTTAAGCATGCATGATTACAGCTCATATTGATGTGTTAAAGTATACATGTAATTGCTTAAAACATCCGTAATAAAACATCCGTAATCCCGGTTTTTTTTGAGCTATCTGAAATTCAAAATCAATGCCCTACTTGTTTTTGATATTTAAATCATAACCGAGAAAGCATGGTTCTTGAACAGTATATCTGCAAAACAAGTACTAAAAGTGGTAATTTAGGTTAGCTTGGCTTAATGGTGTCTAACTTTATGTGCATTTATTCTTTATTGTGCTACAGTTGTTTTAATATTATTTTTTACTCGCTTGCATATAAATTTCATTCCACATAGGAGAAACATTACGTATTTGTCAAACGAAGTGATTTTGCAATGTGCCGAAATGCATGGTTAAGTTAAAAGTTGGTGTTGCTTTTCTTGGCATGGACCAAGCACATGATGCTGGCCTTATAATTTTCTCACTAACTTGCGTGCGCAAATCTATTTCAAGTATTTATTGCATCGTTTCCCTGATCAACTGTTGTTCCTTTTGGCAATCGTTAGTGTCCTTTCCTGTGACAGTAAGCAGTAAATGATTTTGGTTGTACAGATAATTTGCACAGTGAGGAAGCATGTTCTTCTTGGGGGACCTAAACGCCTTCTTTTCACTGTTCCTCCATTAATATTTTCTGCCCTCAAGGTCTGTTTCTTTAATTTATTTGGGAAGATTCACAAACCACATTAATATGGTAGTATATACTTGCTTCCGAAATGGTTGAGTTGCGCTTATTCAATTACCTGGATGCATTACAATAGATAACTGATGCATTGACTTTAATATGTCTTTGAAAGTTCTAATATAGAATTGTATGAAAAATGATCGTTGCAAGTTCTTGAAGATTCTGGTATATCAGCGGGATGTATATAAGTTATAGAAATGTAAAAACTTACCTTCAAATTTGCTTTGGCATGAGCTTTAGTGTGATTCATGTTTCAGACAATTGGCCTAAACATTATACTGCGGAAGATTCTTACCATAAATTTGTAACACGAGGTAAATGAAAAAATAAGTTGTGTGGTGTTAACAATAGTTCCAAGAGTATTTGTTTATCGAACCATTAAAATTTTATTTGCAATAATTTGGCTGCTTCATCTGCAGGAAAAAGGTTCAGGGTAAACATTATATATATGTGAGATTACTTTGCTTATATTGTTCTATTTTATCATTTTATAAATTATAAAATAAGTTATAATATATATTTAATCTCATAAATAAGAAGGGTGAATAATGATAGGAAACACTTGTAGATCGCAAGTATTTCCTATCAATCTTCTAAAAATAGTAAGAATTCTTCACAAAATCCGCACAAAATCACAAAAAAACAGTAGATAATTTGTATTATTTGATGAAAGGAACACAGAAAATAGCAAGATACAATTGATCCTTAGTTTGAGAGGAGGATCGATCTCTCCCTAATCTCTAGATGCCGCTAGAGCCCAAAGAAAACCTAAATCTAAGAGATCTCAAATTTCAGCCAAATTCAAGATGCCCTAACCCTAGGAAAACAAAGTATTTAATGCATACAAATCAAAAGGAAATCCCTAAACAGTCCTTACATTCAAATTTCTCTCTTAATCCCCCCAAAAATCCTTCCTAAAACGCTTTGCTTGGGCGGTCGGGCCGCTCGATCTCCGCAGGAGGCGGAGATCCCGTGTCAATTGCGAAATGTCGATCCCGTGCGGACCGGATGGATCGTTCTAACAATACTTCCCTCCCAAAGATCCACCTTGTCCTCAAGGTGGAAATATGCTCGTGTTCTCGTGGGGTGGCCATCCTTGTGGTGACTGAAAAACCTTACTGTATTGCTAAACCAAGGGCTGCACGGAAAGAGAAACATCCCCTCCCTCCAATTTGATCGCATCTAACCTGTGTAGTCCCACCAGATAATCTTTCCCCACCTCTTGAAGGCCCCTAACCATGGTCTTAAGTGATACCATGACTTTGGATAGCTCTTCATCTCCCCTTATAATCACTTTTCTCCCATAAATCATTAATTCCATCGTAAGTGCTCCCAAATTTTCATTAGTTTCCCCTAAGGTTTGCAACCACTTCATTCTCAGGATGACATCAGTACTTCCTAATTCTAGTGGAAGAAAGTCCTCCCTTACCTGAATCCACTGGATGGTCAACATCACTCATCTACAAATCCCCTGGCCTTTCTCCACCTTCCTTGTACCCATCATCACTCCATAACAGCCAGTGTCCACCGATTTCACTCCCAGTTGGTCGACAACCTGAGTGGAAATGAAATTTTGGGTTGCCCCACTATCAATTAGCACCACCACTTCCCTGCCCTCTATCTCCCCCTTCACCTTCATGGTATGATTCGTAGTGAATCCTACCACTGAGTTCAGGAAAACCTCAGCCAGATCCAAGTGTGGCTTCTCCTCCTTCTCCTCCTCGGTCTCCTCCTCACCTCCCTTAGTTTTCTCGTCATCACAGACGGTGAGAACCTGAAGAGTTTGGTCCTTGCACCGATGCCCTGACGTATACTTCTCCTCGCACCTGAAACACAACCCCTTGGCCCTCTTCTCCTGCATCTCCTTCTCTGTCAGCCTCTTGAAATTTTCCCCACTCCCTCCTCCTACTGGCTTCTCCCTGGCGGTATCATTAATGTTGCTTGAGGCTGGCCCCTTGGGTGCTAGAAGAGTGGTCGTAATCTTGTAAGAGCCTCCTAAGCTATTGCTTCAGGCTCCCTTCTTTAGATTCTTCTGATTTTTCACCAGCTGTGTCAATTTCATGGTCTCCCCCAAGTCACTAGGCATCAAAACTTTCACTGCCACTCGGATCTCTGCCTTCAACCCTTTCATGAAATTCCCCACCAACACTGTATCTGAGAGTCGCTCCATCCTGCTAGCTAGGTGCTCAAACTACTACCGGTAATCTACTACTTATCCCTCATGTGTCAAAGCAAAGAACTACTCATAGAAGTCTCCTCCCCGATCGGTTTGGAAACGCTCTATTATGCAGTCATTAAATTCCCTCCAATTCATGATCGGCCTCCGTTGGTCTCTCCACTGAAACCACAATAGGGCTTTCCCTTCCAAGCACAATCCCGCTGCTGTCAGCTTCTCCTCCTCCGTCAACCCATTGATGACAAAGTACCGCTCTACCTTGTAAATCCATCCATACGCATCTTCTTCTTTGAAGATGGGCATCTTCAACTTCCTCACCTTCTAGTCACCGTCATTTCCCCAGTGCTCAGTCCACCCCATGTGTTCCGCTCTTCCCTTGCTCTGTCATAGCCCAAACTCCCTTCGAAATCCCCCCTTCTGTCTTCAAAATCAGCACCACGACGGCCGTAGTATCCCTTCTGGCGTTCCCCATAACCTCCTCTTTCTTCCCTCTAGACAGGCTCCAGGTGGGGTCTTCTTCCTTCCCCTTCCACGATTTTCACCTCATCTCCCTACGAATTTCAGAATTCGCCTTTTTTCTTTCCTCCTCTTTTGCCACGGAAGCCGTCGTTTGGTTGTAGATTTTCAATATTTTCTTCATCATGTCCCGGAGATCGGCTACTTGTCCTTTCATGGAGGAAATCCTTTCCTCCACCGTTGTCTCTATTGGGTTCATCTCCCCTTCAAGCCTTTCTTCTAATGCATCAACTTTCTTGGCCGCCATCTCGATCCGAACTTTTGTAAATCCAAAAATTCCGGATTTGGATTACAAAAAAACAGCACTTCGTCCCTTCCCAGCCAAAAATTAGCTGTCAAACTTCGCCAAAATCAACCCATGAACAATCCCATGACTTGCTCTGATTCCAATTTGATAGGAAACAATTGTAGATCGCAAGTCTTGCCTATCAATCTTCTAAAAATAGCAAGAATTCTTCACAAAATCCGCACAAAATCACAAAAAAAAAACAGTAGATAATTTGTATTATTTGATGAAAGGAACACGGAAATCTCTCCCAAATCTCTAGACGCTGCTAGAGCCCAAAGAAAACCTAAATCTAAGATATCTCAAATTTCAGTCAAATTCAAGATGCCCTAACCCTAGGAAAACAAAGTATTTAATGCATACAAATCAAAAGGAAATCCCTAAACAGTCCATACATTCAAGTTTCTCTCTTAATCCCCCCAAAAATCCTTCCTAAAACGCTCTGCTTGGGCGGTCAGGCCGCTCGATCTCCGCAGGAGGCGGAGATCCCACATCAATTGCGAAATGCTGGTCCCGTGCGAACTGGCTAAAATTATATTTTTTAAAGCAAAATTTAAATTGAAGATAATTACAATCATAAGAAAAAAAATTGAAATTCGAATTGCAGTAAGTATAGGGTTGGGAGGGGAAGAGTCTTATTAGGAGCAAAGCACTGTAAATCAAACAACCATTAATTTAATGCGCTTTTGACACAGAATTTTAATGCAAAATATGATTTCTTTGGACTGAAGATTTTCTTGAATTCACTAACTTGAAGATGCAAAACACTATGTTGAGATTTGAAGGAAAATGGTTTTTGTATCACCATCCCTACTTCCATTTTTCCTTCAAATCTCAACATAATGCTTATTTAGTATCTCCAATTTATTAAGTTTCAAGAAAGTCTTCAATCTGAATGAATCATATTTTGCACCAAAATTCTGTGTCAAAATTGCGTTAAATTAATGATTGTGTGATTTACATTGTTTTTCTCTCAATAAGACTCTTCTCCTCCCAACCTTATACTTGCTACAATTTCAATTTTAAAATTTTTTCTTATGTCTATAATGATCTTCAATTTAGATTTTGCTTTAAAAAAATATAAATTTTTTTATTAATTATTCACCCTTATTATTTAGTAAATTAAATATGTATTATAATTTATTTTATAATTATTAAATGATCAAATAGAACAATATAAGCAATGTAATCTCACATACACTCGTACTACTAAAAATACCCTCATATTTAACTTTGAACTTAACTTTAACTTTTATTTTAGGCTCTGGGACTAGATTAGATTAATAATAGTTGAGGGACTAAATTGATAATTAGCATTATCTTATCTACTAGGGGTCAGCTTTATGAATCCTCAATTTTCATTTGTTTTTATTGAGTGCTCCTAACTTGTTAGAGATATTCTTTGTAAATCATTTTAAATAATTTTCTATACATATAATTTTAGATCTTCTCCGTCTCCTTCTAATCTTTTGATGTTAATTTTATCTACTCATATAATCAGTACATGTCTTACCAAGTATATACTTAGCTATCTTATCCTAAGTAGAAGTTACACTAATTGTTTCCTCTAATATATTCATTCTTTAATTTATCTCTAATATAATGTATTTGTTTATATTTGTTGTCTCATTTGATTTATGTAATAATTTATTGGAGTTTATGGAATTCTCTTAGAATAGCTTAATGTTGAATAGTTCAGCACAGTAAAAGCTATATGTTTTTGGTTTGTAGCTGGTGAGGCGTTTGCAAGGTCAGGAAAGAGATGTGGATGGCGAAGATGTTTATGCTACTCCAAAGAAAATATTTCAGATTTTGAATCAGGTTAGTCTTCGTAATTACTCTTTCTTTAGTATTCAAGTATAATGTGATTTTTTTCCACATTGTTGTCAAGAGTTCTTAACACTAAAGCCCAATTTCACATTAAATAATAAAGAGATGGGCATGTGGTGGAGAAGATCAAACTTGCATTAGCTTCCTTGATTTTAAGAAGGAAGCACACAAAAAGATACTGTGGATATGTGCACTTAATTGTCAAGTAGTAGTTTGATCATATAGATTTTTAAGAGTGATCATAGATACATGCTTGATATGTCACTAGCTTTTATGAGCAGAGGTTAACATAAATTTTCCTCTCGGCAAGCTTGGGCATAGGATGGATGCATTGGATGGTTGACTGCTCTAAGATATAAGTGATCATTATTGCTTGAATATTTAGAAACTTTATCATTTTTCTAAATTTGAAGTGGAGGAATGCATCGGGCTTGTTGTGTGATAGAAAAGTACCCCTCAAACTTAAGTGAAAAATCTATAAGATGGTAGTGAGGCCTGCAATACTTTATGGTGCTGGATGTTGGCCATTAAAAGAGAAGCATAATACTAAGTTAAGTGTGGCAAAGATGAGGATGCTAAGGTGGATGAGTGGCTTTACCCTTAGAGATAGGATATGAAATGAGCATATACGTGAAAAGGTTGGAGTAGCTCCAATAGAAGATAAGATTAGAGAGAGTCGCCTTAGATGGTTTGGTCACATAAAACGACGGCCTTCCAATGACCCAGTTAGGAGAGTAGAGGTATTAGATTTGACTTATGTTAAGAAAGATAGAGGCAAACCTAAAAAGACTTGGTTAGAAAATATTATGAATGACCTTTCTTTATTAGATTTAAACGAGAATTTGACCTTTAATAGGACACAATGGAGAAAAAGGATTCATTTAGCCGACCCCACGTAGTGGGATAAAGGCTTGATGATGTTGTTGTTGTTTTTGTATATAATTTAGGTTTGAGCCCAAAGTAACTTATTTTGAAATTTGATGGCAATTTTGATACTTATGGCTTGTCATATAAGTATCAATATTAACATGATCAATATTAACATTATCATTATCAGGGAATGCATCTCAAAGAATTTGTATTTGTAGTAGAAAACATAAATTTTAAGAATAAATTCTTCTGATTATGATGTACAAGGATCTTGTCCATCATATGGATAATATTGAACCTTGTTCACTCTAATTATTTGCTTGCAGAGTATTGGTTTCGTCTGTTTTATCAATTAAGCCCATTAAGTGTTTATGAGTTGAACTTATGGCTTGTCATATAAGCAAGGTGGCCTTATGAGTTTTTTATGTAGAAAATGAGTTTAATTAAAGGCTTTGAAGATCTTATGCAACAAAAGTAATTTTACAAGATTCACGATCAAGCATTTGATTCACAATGCGCGAGATGTAAGTTTGTTTGATTAGACTGTGAGAGAATATTTAAAATCATTCTTTCATTGTGTAAATGTTTATCATAGGGATCAAGTCTTATCGATACCTAGGACATAAAGGATCAAATTTTAAATGTGGGACTTATGGCACTCCCCTATAGCAAGGCAACCTGCTCGAGAACATTGTGCAACAACTAGATAATATATTTGAGTTTGAAGAAGAGTTTCATTAATTTTATAATGATTGATCATTTTTCAAAATCACTGCACAGTTCTCGAAGTGGGTCATCATGTAGATCTTTAAGAACAATCTTGATTCCAACTTTTAGTTATTATCATACTTGGGTGTGAGCATGATTTTTTTTTTCAGTGGTTGACGTGCTTTACAGAAAGCCCTGCTTTTGATGTGCTTGCACATTTCACAAAATGTTTGAAAACTACCCTTATTCAAATCTTTATGTGAATATTATCATTAAAATGTGTGCAACTTTTTATTTGAAGACAGATGCTTGCACATTTTCGCATGCAAGAGTGTTTGTGATGTAGAACTAAATGTGTGTGTTGATGCTTTTGAAACTATATGCCTTTTTGAAAGAGCAAGAGCAATTAGTCAACTTCCTTGATTTAAACGGTGATTGAAAACAATAAAGCAATGATTTAGATCAAGCAATAGATTACACAACAAAGATTTAGAACACAAAAATAGTCAATCAAATTAGATTTTGCTTAATGTAAGGCTTTCGACAAAAATCCTTAAATTAGCATTCAGAATAGTCACTATGTAAAATCCCTCACTCAACTCTTTGATGATTGGTGGAAACGAAAAAAGCTTACATAATCTTTATGATGCCACACTTCAACCAAGGATTATTCGATTTCTATGAGCACTTCCTAGCAGAAACATTTATATTGCAGTCTCTCAAATACGAAGTTACTCATTGACAATGATAGAGCTTGAGTTGGCATCCTTTCTTCTCCTAATCTCCTTGATTTGCATGTTTTTTATTCATTATTTTTCTGTTGTCGATATTTTTCAGACCATTGAGGCACTATCATCTGTTCCTTCACCCGAACTTTCCTTGAGGTTGTACTTACAATGTGCAGAGGTTTGTAGACTTTCAATTGAGGTTATATCTCTAATCTCCCTTCAACAGCAGCTATTGTTTCTGATTTGATATTTTCTCAGGCTGCCAATGATTGTGATCTTGAACCCATTGCGTATGAGTTTTTTACTCAGGCATTTATATTATATGAAGAAGAAGTTGCAGTAAGAAACTAGACTACAATTATTCATGCCTAATTAGGTGTTATTATTTTATCAATGGTTATTTGCTCAATGAAATGATTTGTTGTGACTACTACTATTATTCATTTTGTTACTATCTTTTATTTTCTTTCCTTATAATCTATGTAGGATTCAAAAGCTCAAGTGACGGCAATTCACCTAATTATCGGAACTCTGCAAAGGATGAACGTATTTGGAGTTGAGAATAGAGATACACTAACCCATAAGGCCACAGGGGTGGGTTTTATGCCCATGCTCATTCATTTTTAATTCTGTTTATTATGAACTTCAGAGTTCATTTCTTCCTTTTTCCTGGCAGTATTCTGCAAAGCTTTTGAAAAAGCCTGATCAGTGCAGTGCAGTTTATGCTTGCTCACACCTCTTTTGGGTTGATGATCAAGATGGAATCAAGGACGGAGAAAGGTAAGTTTTGCAGATACTTTCTTTCCTTTAATGCTTTTATTTCTGTACCTGAAGACTGATTAGCAGCGGCTTTGAGAGTTCTTGCAAACCCATTTTTCTTTGGCATATATGGCCATTGACTCTATATCTATTCATTCAAATTTGTCTCTTGTTATTTATGACTTCTCGGTAACTGCCTTTACCTGAATATTTGTTGTTTGAGGCCATAAATAGATTCAGGAAGTTTACAATTACAAGTATAAGTATTTGATTTAGGCTCGTTTAGCCTGAAAATTCACTCAGAAGGGTTCTTTAGGCTCCAAAATTTTCAAAATTGAGTTTGTAATGCTAACAATGGTTTCAAGAGATCCTCAAACATCTAAAAAGTCATATTCGGGTCGGAAAACAAACTTGAATGGCCCAAACTAAGTGTTGGTAGGCCTAGGTCATTGCCTTGTGCTGCCCACATCACTCTAGCCTTGGGGTCCAAATTTGTTGTCCATGATTTAGCATTTTTAAAAATTATTTCCTAATTTAAATATTTAAAAAAGGAAAATAATCAATCTCATACTTTAACCAAATTTTTTTATGTAGGTTCTTCCACAATCCCAAAAATTTTGGGTGTAAAATTTTATTATCTTAATGCTTGGATTTTTTTTTTTTTTATTTTGTATAAAATTTCTTTTTTTTTTTTTTTTTGTATAAAATTTCTATGATTAAACCAATAATTGATTTTTTTTTTTTTTGTATTTGTTGCTTGTTGCACGAGCTACCATAAATTTTCTCATGCCAAAATATTTTCATTTGATTATGAAAATCTCCAAAATCATAACTTTGTTGAATTTTATCTTTAGATGATTGCAAAATATAAAAAATTATTGTGATTTGTGCATTTTTGTGGATGCTCCCCTTGATGCATAATTTTTCTGCAAATTTGTTTATATTTTTTTCTTAAAATAAGTTTTACTAGAAAGATTCTAGAATAGATGTTGGTTAACAATTTCTATGTTATGTTTTCTTAATTGAAAATCTTTTGAGGGGTCAAAGAAGTGAGTTTTCTAAAGTTCTTGGTGACATTGGAAAGAGTGCTTATTGATATATGCATTATCATATATCTACTTTCTTCTAAAATTTTAGATCTAAGGAGAAAAATAACATGAAGGACATTTTGGCCTCCACTTTATAAATTGGGGTGGAAGGTGGAGGATGAAAGGTGGAAGGAGCCACATCCCCTATTGAGGTGGAAAATATTTTTAATTTTTTTCATGAAACATATCACCTAGTTAGATTTGGTTGTACATTTTGTTAGGATGATGGTTAAAGGAGAGCAGTGTCATGTTCCACCGTCATCGGCAATGCCTTAGCAATACTTCATAAAAAGATTTACTTTCCTAATGATCCAGTGACCCTTGCCCTTGCCCTTAGAAAATATGATCGAGCACGCTCTCCTTAATCAAGATAAATCATCATGTATGAGATAACTTTATGAATAGGCATGTTTCCCCCCATCTCCTAGATTAATCAAGATCTTCACAACATTCAAGGTTATCCTACATTCCTATCTTGATTTTTTATTCAAAGCTAAGATATCGTTGTTGGCATGGCTATCCCTTTAATGGGACAAGGTTCACTCTCAAATATTTATTTAGATTGTGCAAGTTCATTTGCGACAAGGGGAGTTTGTTATTTTAGTATTGCTCAAATATCTTGCATGCACATAGTAAATAGCCCACAACAAAAGAAGCGCAGGATTTTTTTATGTAGAAACTAAAAAAGAGAAAAAGCAAAAGTCCTAACTTAACTGAGTTAGTTTCTTTATGTAGGTTGAAGATTAAAAAGATCCGGCCTTCTATTCAAATTTAAGAGGTGGGATTACAATGTCAATACTTCAAGGTTATTTCATGTAATGATGGTGGAGAATCTTGGAAAAAGTGATAGCGAGCATTGGCATCAAAGAACAAGCAATGACAGGCTTCATAGAACAGGCGATAACCGCTGTCAATGTTAACTAACGACAACAACAAGCCTTTATCCCACAATGTGGGGTCAGCTACATGAATCATTTTTCTCCATTGTTCTTTTAAGGGTCAAATTCTCATCTAAATCTAATAAACAAATATCATTTTTAATACTTTCTAACCAGTTTTTTTAGGTCTACCTCTGCCTTTCTTAATATAAGTCAAATATAATACATCTACTTTTTTAATCGGGTCATTGGAAGGCTGCCATTTTATGTGACCAAACCATCTAAGGCGACTCTCTCTAATCTTTCTATCACATACAAGCTCGATGCATTCCTCCACTTCAGCCATCCAACTTGAACTCTACTAATAATATCCTCATCTATTTCACCATCACTTTGAACAATAGACCCAAGATATCTAAAACTTGTGCTCTTATTAATAACTTGATCTCCCAGAATCACAATCCCCCCACTAGATCTATTATTACTAAAATTACACTCCATATATTCAATTTTAGATCTACTCAATGAAAGCCTTTAAACTCTAAGGTTGACCTCCATAATTCAAGTTTACCTTCAACTCCCTCTCTAGTCTTATCAAATATCAACAAGAAGAATATCATCAGTAAAAAGCACACACTACGGTACAACCTCTTGCAAATGTCTAATGAGAACATCCATAACTAATGCAAAAAGATATGGGCTTAAGGTTGCTCCTTGATGTAATCCAACTGAAATAGGAAAATACTTGGCCAAACCACCTTGCATTTGAACACATGTAACAGCTCCTGCATAGTGCATACATATCCTTAATAACTTGAATATAAGCATTATTAACCCTTTTATTATGTTGAACTCTCCATAGCACTTCTCTTGGAACTTTATCATATATGCTTTTTCTAAATCAATAAAAATCATATATTGATCCTCCTTATTCTCTCTATACTTCTCCATCAAACCTCTCAATAAATGTATAGTTTTTATATCTCTCCCATAGTTTTAAAATGATCTTACGGGGTTTTCACGAAAATGACTTAATTCCCCTATAATTCGCACAAACTTATTCATCACCTTTATTCTTTAAAATATGAATCTACACACATTCTCCACTCTTCTTGCATCCTTTTAGTTTTCAAAATAATATTAAAAAGATTAGTAAGACAAAAAATTCTTTCATCTCCTAAGCATTTCCACACCTCTATTGGAATATCATCAGGTCCAATAGCTTTTGCACACTTCATTTTCTTTAAAGTCTCTTTAACTTCGATTTTACTAATACGCCAATAAAAACAAAAATATTTATTTTCATTTAGGGTGCTAAGGTCACTAAAGTCAATTGCATTCTCATAATCTTTATTAAAAAGTTTAGCTAAATATCTCATCCACCTTTGTTGAATATCATTTTCTAATAAAAGCACTTTTTAATCTTCATTCTTAATACAATTCACTTGAACTAAATCTTTACTAATCATATCTCTTTGTTTAGCTAACTTATAAATATATCTTTCGCCCTCCTTAGTATCTAATCTATTATATAAATTATTAAAAGCTAAAATCTTTGCATTGCGAATTACTTTCTTAGACTCCTTACGGGCCTCTTTATATCTTTCTCAATTATTAGAGTTTTTATAGCTAAACAACAATCAAAAAATTATTATTGACATTAGCTGATGGTGGATGATGCTAGAAAGGGAACAACAATCATGAGAGGGCAATTGTTGTCAATTATCAATATCAATCTTCAAAGGATGAGTAACGTTGGTTGTCAGCATTAGTCAATGCTTTGTAATGACAAACGATCGGCAATGGTTGTTGCCTGTTAGCCTCAAAAGATACTAGACGACATCAAACAGGCAACTGTAATCATCAGCATCATTCTACAGTAGTAACAAACATAGATGTCAAAGGCGCAAAATAGCGCGCGCCATGGTGCACGGCGCGGCGCGGCGAACCTACGACGCCATGTGTATGGCGCGGCGCAAACGTTCAAAATGGCGCACGCTATTTGCTCCACAGCGCGCCATGGCACATGGCGCACGACGCAAACTAGCGCGCACCATTTGTTTTAAAATATTTTTAATGTAATTATAAATATTTTTTATATATATTTTTTAAGATAATATATTTTCTAATTTTTAAATATATTAAAAGTATTAAGATAAATGTTAGATTGCATATTATTATCTTCTTAATGATATTTACTTTCATTTAAATATATTTTAGTTGTATAAAGATTGACTACTTATTGGATTTAAAATTATGTTGGATTGTTAATAGTTTGTCTTTCAATTTAATGATATTTCATATTCATGCTTATTATTTTATAATTCTTTTATAATTTGCTTCATGTTCAAAATGGTGCGCGCCGCGCTGTACGCTATGCGCCATGGTTCAAATAGGACCTTTGTGCCATGGTGCGCCATTCGCCGTTAACAAGTATGGTAACAAACTTTTGGCTAACTATATTATTGGAAGGTGATTTGAGAGGTTGTCATCATGGTTAGAGTAAGCGCAAGCAACCAAAAAAGGTTGATTAGGATTCTAAACAGGCAAAATTCAAAAGTGACCAGTTGAGGTCCGAACACCTTTTAGAGCTTTAGAATTCATTATATTTAAGAATTCTCTCCACCTAAGTTCCCCCAAATGAGTAAAAACAAGGCATATTTGTATATGTTTGGAGTGTTATTTTAGTCATTTATATCAAAAAACTTCATTAGACGATATGAATATATCTCCGTAGATAATGCTATATATTTTAATATCATAGTGAATTGAAAATTAAGTTACCTTGAACTCATAAAATTTGTCTCATCTAAACGTTTGATTCAACTATCAAAATTTGGAGAACGTTTGACCCTGAAATGGTATCAATAAGTTTTCAATTATACTTCAAAGTACTTAATTTAGGCCCATTTGAGCTCAAATCCAAACATTTTTTATGTAATTGGATTCATCTCATTGAACTATTGTTCAACTATAAAATGATTGAAAATGGAGTTTAGACGATTTCATAATTAAATTGTTTTAGTTTCTAGCGTAAGTACTTGAATGATTTGAAATCTGATAGGAAACACTTGTAGATCTCAAGTATTTCCTATTAATCTTCGGAAAACAGCAAGAATTCTCCACAAAAATCTGCACAAAATCACAAAAAGAGTACATAATTTGTATTATTTGATGAAAGAGAAACGGAAAATAGCAAGATACAATTGATCCTCTATTCGAGGGGAGGATTGATCTCTCCCAAATCTGATGTAAAACCAGGAGTTGTTTTAAGAAATTAATAAAAGTTGTTGGAGTAATGATAAAATTAATCTTAAGGTGTCTCAAAATTGAAGAATCAAGAAAGCTCTTAGAAGCAAACGATGCTTAGGCAATCCATTACAACTAAATTTGCAAGTTCTTTAAAATAACAACTTAAACAAGAGTAATGAAATGATTAGTCAACTAGAATCCGACGGTTAATAAAGTGATCGTCTCACCTTGAGGCTCAAAGTCACTCTTCTACGTCTAGGGTTGTCGGAGGAAGAAGAACCATACAAGAAACGAAATCACTCCAAGGTAGACGGCGCAGACGATCCGTAGTGATGGAGAGGGATGCGGTGGTGGTGGAGGTGGAGAAACGGGTGGATGGCCGTTGATGGTCCACTCGTAGTCCGAGAATTGATCGTCGAGGATGTCCACGAGATGGGGGAGGATTCGGTTCAAGTAATCTTCAACGGTGTCGTCAAAACCAAACCCGGCGTCAAAGAATGGTGATCGAACGATGTGGATGTCTCCGTGGGCGTCGAGTACGAATCCGTGGTCAACTTCGGGATTCGCCATACATGATTGCAAGGGATTGGGATGATGAGAAGGCTAAGGGAAGGGGGAGAAAGCCGGCGGTGTGGGCTTGGGAGGATTGGGCCGTGGGTTTGGGAAAGGGTGCGGGGTCACAGTTTGGGAGGAAGAGGGGAGCGGGTGAGGCTATGAGGAGAGGAGCCAAATCTGAATTTAATTTCATATTCTTAATAAGAATCGCAAATTTAATTTCAAATTCAGATTTGAAATTTGAAATTAGAGAAAGAGAGGGAGGGGAATTAAAGTGGCATTTAAGTGGTGATTGGAGAGAGAATAGAGGAGGAGGGGGTGGCCGGCCATATGGAGAGCTAAGAGAGAAATTAATATTAATTAAGTGGGCCCTCTAGAGAATAACTCACGGAGGTATCAAATCTGAAATTTGATTTTCAGATTTGCTCTAGAATGAAAGTTTCCTAAATGGCTTGAGCCCATAGATACGTTGGAATTTAACGGTTAAATGAAAAGAAATTAAAAGGCAACTTTCCTAATGGATGAGGATGTAGATTAGGAAAGAATTTAAGGCTTTGAAATTGGATTTCAAATTTTTTGACAGCAGGTTGGCCGGCGGGCTGGTGTGGGGCGGCCGTGGAAGCGGTGGGGAGGGAAGGCCGGCGGCTTGGGTGCTGGGAGGGCGGCTGGGCCGGCCAAGGGAGGCCGGCGGTGGAGCTTGTGTGGTGGTGGGGAATTGAGAAGAGAAGGGGAAATTTTGGCTAAGTAAAGGAAGAAGGGATTGGAGAGAAAAAGAAATATCAAACGACAAGCCTTGAACACCACTCCCACAATAGCTCACAAAGAGATTCACAATGCTATTTCCTTAAGAAATCACAAAGAGATCTTGGGAAATCTCACGAACTCATAAAGAGATCTCAACGGAAAGAAATTTTCATTCATCAACTAATTCTCATACAAAGCATGGAGACCCTTATATATGGATCTCAAGTCTAAAAAGAAAAAAAAAAAAAACACAAATGCCCATGGGGCTACAAAAGACACTCACTACCCTCAGGGGTAGACTAGGAAACTGAAATAACATAAATAAAAATTACAACAAATATGTCAAAAGTAGAGACTATGAATCGTGGTCATTGATCTACGGCTCTACGCCTCCGTCGATGGTACACGTGTCGAAATCTCTGACTGATGTCCGCATCAAAATCTCTAGATGCCGTTAGAGCCCAAAGAAAAACCTAAATTTAGGAGATCTCAAATTTCAGCCAAATTCAAGACGCCCTAACCCTAGGAAAACAAAGTATTTAATGCATACAAATCAAAAGGAAATCCATAAACAATCCATGCATTCAAATTTTCCGCCTAACTCCCTCAAAAATCCTTCCTAAAACAGTCTGTTCGCTTTAGCGGCTCCTTCGGCGTGTAGAAAGGCGGAGCTTTTCCGTTGTTTCGCCCGTCAGCCGGTCCAACCTGGACCGACCGGTCTAACAAAATCTATAAGTTATGTCAAATGTTATGCTTAATTAGATCAATTTAATGGTTGCATTCCGTCACATCAGACGGCCAGGCTGGAATAGCTCTCGCCATACCAAAAAAAACATCTTCACATGCTACCCACCATGAACAGAATGCATTTCAAAATGAGGCATTAGCTTGAATAGTTGTGAACAATTCTTTTTTGGATTTATATCAAAAGATGAACAGGCAGTAATGAGCCCTAAATAACATTTAAGCTCGTTTATGATCATATAAAACCAAATTTTGGTAATCGTGAATGGCCAATATTTGATCTGCCAAATTTATGTTCCCCCTCTACCAAAAGATGAATATTCTGGAGAAGTTTTCAAATGGCTGTGTATCTGATCACCTCAACAAATCTTCTACTAAATGATAGAATGCATTTTCGATTACTTCTCATAGGGCCTGACTTGAACATATCTGGGGTACTTTTTAGAGCTGACCCAAAGGATTGCCATCTGATAGTTGGGTTCTATATTAGTATTCTGTTTTTCGAATATGGATTCAAGATTTTTTTTTTTGGAAATTTACATACATACCACTTTATAACATACTATTTACATATCTAACACTCAAAACTTTAATATTATATGCATACTAACCTATATTATTTTAATATCAAATATATCACTTTTATTTCTTTCCTACCACTCATATATTTCATTTCTACCACTCATATTTGATATCAAAATGAACTATGGGTGGTATGTATGTAATATTAAAGTTTTAGATATTAAATATGTAAATAGAATAGTATTAGGTGGTATGTATGTAAATCTCCCTTTTTTTATTTTAACCTTCTATGTTTCTATGGATGCACAATTTGTGGTCTATTTTCCTTTATTTTTAACTCATCTTATGCCTGTAGAGTTCTCCTATGCTTAAAACGTGCCTTGAAGATTGCAAATGCTGCCCAGCAAATGGCAAATGTTACAAAGGGTAGCAGTGGGCCTGTCACTTTGTTTGTTGAAATACTCAACAAGTAAGGATTCATGTCATATTTGTTTGGAGATAATTTGTATAAAAATATTCTGATAAAAAAAACATTTGGAGGGGTCTCAAAACTCCTATATCTATTTCAAGATGAGTGGAATATTAATTAACTATGTATTGAGCTCATCTCAAAATAGTTTCAATGATTTTGATATTCATCCTAACTAAAAGCTTGTTTGGGACGACTTTCTTTCTGCTTTTTAAAGCAGCTTTTTAGTACAAAAATTTTAAAACTACTTTATGAAGCAGTAAGAAAATCGCCCCAAACGAAGCCTAAAATTTTGATAGTCCCCTAATTTATTCCCTAAATGTTTACCAAAATTTTTCAGGGCTTTCTGAATTTATTCTTGTTTTTATTTGCAGGTATCTGTACTTCTTCGAGAAAGGAAATCCTCATATTACAAGCTCTGCAATCAACGGTCTGATTGAATTAATCATGACCGAAATGCAAAGCGATAGCTCAATTTCAGTTCCATCTGCTGATGCGTTCTTTTCCAGCACGCTTCGATACATTCAGTACCAGAAGCAGAAAGGTGGCTCCATTGGCGAAAAGTTTGAACTAATCAAGGTTTAATATAATCCACATGCCAAGGTAATAAATTCTGTTGAATTTTGACTTACTGAAACCTACATAGTTCTATTTCGGAACCAAATTGCGGAAACAAAGTGATTAGTTCATAATTTTTTGAAACCTATCGAATGAGATAATTTTTTTACTGTTTTGTTTATATCACAATCACAATTTTTATTTGACTATTTTTTTTTGCTTCTTTCAAAAAAAAAAAATATGCTAAGAAGCTACTTTTACAACAACAGCTTTAAACCAATTTAATAATACAGTAAGAAAGTTGTTCCAAATAAAACTTAAATTGATATCTATCAATCCAATCCTTATCAACTGCTTGTTGAAGCATATAATGAAGAATATCTTGGTCATTGGTGAAAATAGGACCTAAAATGCCATCTTATTCAGGCCCATGAGAACAAATTTGATTATTTGGGTGACAATGACTTAGCCAAATTAGAGAAGTTGGCTAAAGCATATTTCTCAAAACAATCCAAATGAGCATTGCTAATACTTTTTTTTTTATATATTTTATATGTTCATAACCTTTCTTGTGGACCAACTTAACACTCAAAGGAATCCAAGCTATGGTGGTTCTTCTGTTTGGGTACCTCTTGGCTTGGGAGTTCAAAAAAGATGCTTCATTGTTCATAACAAGTTTCCATCATTTAGCCTCATATATATATATATATATATATATATATATATATATTTTGGTTCAATATATTGGTGAAAATAGTTGAGCAACAATCAAAAAATAATAATCATTATCTTTTATATAAATAGTTTCTTTTTTTTTTTTTGTTCTATATATTGGTGAAAATAGTTTTATATAAATAGTTTTGTTCTATATATATATATTTTTTTGTTATATATAATCTATGACAAAATTTATTATTATGATTTTAAAAAGTGTACAACAATATCAAGCTTTTGTCCTACTAGGTGGTGTCATCTACATAAATCATTTATCTAATAAAGCAATATCACTTCTAATATTTTCTAATCAAGTTTTTTTAGGCTTACCTCTACCTTTCTTAACATAAGCCAAATTTAATACCTCTACTTTCCTAATCGGGTCATCAGAAAGCTGTCATTTTATGTGACCAAATCATCTAAGGCAACTCTCTCTAATATTGTTTTTCATTGGAGCTACTCCAACCTTTTCACGTATATGCTCATTTTGTATCCAATCTCTAAGGGTAAAGCCTCATCCACCTGAGCAACCTCATCTCTGCAACGCTTAACTTAGTATTATGCTTCTCTTTTAATGCCCAACGTTCAGCACCATAAAGCATTGTAGGTCTCACCATCATCTTATAAAATTTTTCCTTAAGTTTGAGGGGTACTCTTCTATCACACAATAAGCCCAATGCATTCTTCCACTTCAACCATCCAACTTGAATTCTACTGATAATATACACATCTATTTCACCATCACTCTGAATAAAAAGAAAGGAAGTAGCAACAAATACATCTTATAGTAATGAAAAAGTGTGATATCTTAAATTTCATCTTATAGTAATGAAAATTGTTCATTTGAGTAAGTTTTTGTGATTTATTTCTTCATAAATTATTGCATGTGGAATATCATTTGACTTCCTCTGTATCTCCCTACATAACTAATAATCTGTATGAAATTCATAAAGTTAAAACAATTGTTAAAGATCCTCATTCCTCACCCTCCTTACCCTAAAACTCAAGCAATAGCTAAAAGTAATTAGATTATTGGTATCACTTGAAAAAGATTATTCCCATCATTTGACTAAATTTGCAAATTTAGAATAAATGGTTTGTTTAGTTAAATATGGAGCATTTAACCTTCTACTTAGAAGTATAAGTGAGAACTAGCACTCAATGAATATAGGTTAAATTTGCTTATTTAAGTTTCATTTGGGACGACTTTCTTACCGCTTCTTAAAACAGTTTTTAATATAAAATTTTTGTTTTTTTTTTTTAAATTACTTTAAAAAGCAGTAAGAAAATCATCTCAATAAAACCTTAATCAATTGAATAAATTTGAACGCAAATTTTAAATTTCGACAATTTACATTCAAGAACATGCTTACATATTATTTAATAATTAGCTTATTAAGAACTTTAAAAAATCGTAATCTAATGATAATTTAATTATTTTTTTAATAACTATGTTATTTATCAATGAGTGAGCGCATCTTGATGCCAATGTATGAATCATATTTTATAATTTAATGATAGATAGATCAATCGCATCCGGTTGTGAAAGGATTCTAATATACAGACAAGAATAAAAATTTTTAAAAGAGATATTTTTTTTTAATTAAATAAATTACATATAATTGTTGATTTTAATTTTAATTTATTTGTATGATATCTGATAATCTGAATCTTTATATTTTATAATTTTCACGCATATAATAAAATTTAGATAAAATTGTCTTTTTCTTAAAAAAGCAAATATACAGTTCGACAGTTCGAGAGAGAGAGCGATGGCTGCCGCGTTTACGCGTTTTTCTGTCGGTCCTCCTCCTCCTCTCCCATCCTCCATTGCTGCTATTTATGTCCTTTCTCCATCACCGTTTGCTCTTAGCAGGCGCAGAAAAAAAAACCCTAATTTCCCTCTGCTCTGCTTCCACACACGTTTCCCATTTCTCCTCGCCAATTTCCAATTTCGCCCATCCAATCGTCCTCTCCTTTCTCCAACCTGCAATTCAGTCGAATAATCCAATAACATCTCTGAACAAGCCAAAATCACAGCAGGGATAACGAAAGACGGATGGAGAAAGCTGCGCCGGTGGCGTTCGCGTCGGCGAAGATGCGTGCTCTAAAGGAGGACGAGTTGTTCCCCTCCACCCCCGGTAAGTTCAAGATCGAACGCTCTCACCAATTTCACCGTCAGTACCAACGCTGCTTCGCCTCCTCAACCACCATCTTCCTCTGGGTCATCTTCCTCATCGCCCTAACCGCATCCTTCCTCTCCTTCCAACCCTTCCTCTCGTCATCCTCTCGCCTTTCCTCCGCCCATTCCTGGGGCGGCCTCCAGTGGGAACGCCAGGTCCGTGTCTCCGCCTCCCCTCGTCGCCCGTCCGGCCTCACTGTCCTCGTCACCGGCGCCGCAGGTTTCATCGGCTCCCACTGCTCTCTAGCCCTCCGCAAACGCGGCGACGGCATCGTCGGGCTTGACAACTTCAACTCGTATTACGACCCTTCCCTCAAAAAAGCTCGCCGCTCCCACCTTTCCTCACATTCCATCTTCATCGTCGATGGCGATATCAACGACGCCCGCCTCCTCTCCAAGCTCTTCGATATCGTCCCATTTTCCCACGTCCTCCACCTCGCAGCGCAGGCCGGTGTCCGTTACGCCATTGAAAACCCTTCCTCTTACATCCACTCCAATATAGCCGGCCTCGTTACCCTCCTCGAAGCCGTCAAATCCGCCGACCCCCAACCCGCCTTCATCTGGGCTTCTTCCTCCTCCGTCTACGGCCTCAACGACATTGTCCCCTTCTCCGAATCCCACCGCACCGATCGCCCCGCCTCCCTCTACGCCGCCACCAAAAAAGCCGGCGAAGAAATCACCCATACCTACAACCACATCCACGGCCTCTCCATCACCGGCCTCCGATTCTTCACCGTCTACGGCCCATGGGGCCGCCCCGACATGGCCTATTTCTTCTTCACCAAAGCCATCCTCGCCGGAAAACCCATCACCATCTACCGCGGCCGCGACGGCCTCAACCTCGCTCGCGACTTCACCTACATCGACGACATCGTCCGCGGCTGCCTCGCCGCCCTCGACACCGCCGGAAAATCCACAGGCTCCGGCGGAAAGAAGCGCGGCGCAGCCCCTTACCGCATCTTCAATCTCGGCAACACCTCGCCCGTCAACGTACCAACTCTTGTCTCCATCCTTGAGCGCCACCTAAAACTGAAGGCCAAGAAGCACGTGATCGAGATGCCTAGCAACGGCGACGTGCCCTTCACCCACGCGAATATCACGCTCGCCATGGCCGAGCTCGGCTACAAGCCAACCACCAACATCGACGCCGGACTCAAGAAGTTCGTCAAGTGGTATATTTCCTACTACGGCCACGCCGCCAGAGGAATCTTCAAGACCAATCTGTAAATTTCTTTTTTACCCAAAATATCCAAATCATTTTCACTTCTACCATTTTCGGATCTCAGGTATTCTATAATTTTTATTTTAATCATCTATATAATATTATAATTTTAAATAACGTTAAAAATATCTCTTTTTAGGTTGGGTACTTTTGTAATTAATCTTTTCAGGAGAAGTAAATAAAAATTTGGACCGGGAATCTTGGCGGTATGCACGTAAAAGTGCGCCGATTTTAGGGTAGTTTGGTAAATTCGGTTTATGCTAATTTATTCTCGAGGAATGGGCGCCAGCTGGGAATGGAATGAATTTGAGGACAGCTAGGATGGACGGAATCTACGGCTACGATTTCTACACGTTGCGGATAGTACGGCGGATATCCATCGTGCGTCCCGTGGGTGTGCGGTGGGATGACGTGCGGTGGAGGATGCTTTTGCTTTTATTGGGGCGTTGGATCTGGAAGTAGCCTAATATGTGTTGCGGATTGTCGTGGTGAAGGTTAAGGTGGATTTATGGCTTTCCGCGAGGCACGGGATCAGGAGATCCCGAGGCGGGTTCTCACGTTAACGAACGGATATTTGGCTTTCTTTTGTATAATGAAAAATAAAAATTATTTTTTTAAGAATATTACACTTTTTTTAATGTACCTGATATCAATATTTTAATATTTATAAATAAAAACATATAATATTTTAATATTTCAATATTAGTATGCATGAAAAGATTTTTTATTTTTTAAAATTCTGTATTAATGATATTTTTTATAAAATTTAAAATTTTAAATATCAAAAAACTAAAAAAAAATTATAATACATGTACAATTCCCACTTTTTTTTATTTGTGGCCTTTTCGAAAGAAAAATTCTTTTTCCAAAGGAAGATTAAAGTAAATGAAAATGTGCAATGTTCGATTAAATTTTGATATTTTATCAATAAATGGTTGGTATTTTTTATTTATTTATTATTATTTTTCTGATATTTGCAAATATAATTATTTGAGTGGTAATTTTATGATAAGTAAAAAATACAAAGAAATTTAAATACAAGATACTTTAACATGATATTATAAAATTAAGTAATTCATGATTTTGATATTAAATAATTTGCTTATGTTATTTGTGAAAAAAAAAAAGTTGTAATTATAATGATTTTCAGTTGATGCTTCAAAATCAATACTAATTTTTTTAGTATTTTTAGTTTTGATTGGTTTTGATGATTGTAATTAAGACTAAGGTCTCGTTCCCGAACTATATTTCTGCTTTCTAAAATAATTTTCTATTATAAAAATTTTTCGAACTAAAAAATTTTATAATAAAAAGTTGTTGTAAAAAGTAATAAGAAAGCTGTCTCAAACATAGCCTAAGAGTTTCATTGAAACTTCGATGAAAATGAATATTTGAAAAAAAAAAAAAAAACTTTAGCAATGTAAAGGTTTTTAAAGTCATATAAAATATAAAGTGTTTTATTTTTCATAAAATGAGTTATTCTAATTTTATACATCAAGCAATGTAAAAGTTGAATTTTTATATCTACTCAATCTCCCTCACTTATAAAAAACAATTCAGGCCTCATATGTTCATCCAATCTCTCTCACTAATAAAAAACAATTCACGCCTCATATGTTCATCGAATTAACTGCTCTGATATCATTATAGATCACACTCAATCCTACATAATCCTTATATTATAACAGATTATTCTTGAGGAGATGAAATCATTAATTTAGGCTTTGTTTGGGATAACTTTCTTAATGCTTTCAAAAGAATCTTTCTAGTTTACAAAATTTTTGTACTAAAAATTTACCTAAAAAAACAATAAAAAAACCATCCCAAACAAAACCTCAATCTCTCAAATGCTATGATTAATTAGACATAATTTTAGTTTCATTAATATACATATAGTAATTAAGCTAATTAAAAATAGTAAATAATAGAAGAAGCATGAGCTTTCATTTGAATTTATCATTTGTAATCCAAAATAATACTTCTATGATAATCATGATACTTCTAGGTAGAATTAATAATATTTTTTTATTAGATTTAAATGAGAATTTAATTCTTAATAATACAAAATGAAGAAATAGATGTTGTAATGTTGTTGATATGATACTTTCTATGTGCATCATAATTACAAAAGAAAACAGACATTCTAAAATTGTATCACATCAATATAAACTACAAAAACTAATAATATGTTGAAGTACATAAAGGGCAAGCAAGTAATAATCTCATTTGGTCATACAAAATTTATCATAAAATTCAATAAAAATAATAATATGCATGGTTGCAATTCATGTTAGTGTAACATGTCATGTACATCCTAGTAGCACATCATCATGCATAAAAGTTTGGGCATCATAAATAATCATTCATGTCAGTGAACACATCATTTCATGTCATTTACAAGCATATCAATAAACAACTGCTTCAACCATAATACATTTTCATACATTATACAGTTATACAACATTCACCATGTATAAAGATGAAAATGACTGGAGCTGATCAGAGTTTGCTGGGGAAATATGTACAGAATATTTCTGCAGTTCATCTTATAGTTGAACTGAATAAGCCAGCATCAGAATAGAACACTGAATTGGTGAAAGAAGAGATTCTGTATAGAATCCAAATCAGCTCAGATCTTCTACAACAGTATCTATCAGATTGAATTCAGATTGTAGGTTACATGATAATTCATTTGAACTGGTGATGTTTAAGGTATAGTTATAGAAATGTCCATCGCCTGTGATGATGTAAACATTTGAACTGCAAAGTGTGGGGCAGAGAAAGAGCAATGTATGAGATCATGCTTGTGAGAGGAAGTAGAATGTAATGAAGGAATGATGTAAATATAGTCATATTCAGCTGCATGTAGATCTATGTTGTACTGATATGGATACGGCGACACGGATACGAAACATGTCAATTCTTAAAAATACAGGATACGGGTATGGTGCGGACATGGCATTATAATTTAAAAATCATATATGAAATTAAGAAAGCAATCAAAGCATAATATTTAAAATTAAAAAAACAAAAAAACAACATCGTTTGTAACCTTTTAGCTTATAATATCAAAATAAAAATAAGTATTAAATGTCGAGTACAACAACAAAAGCATAAAAATAATTGTCTTGCACATGAAGTTTCAACTATTCAATAAAAAGAATGAAATGATCAGCTTCTTCAGTGGTTTGTCTTTTCATCAAGTGAAAGATTAACAATTTCTAATATTTCCATATCATCAAGGTAACTCATATCCATCTCATAAATGAGAGAACCTCGCTCGCAGCCGCGGAAGTAAATACGACGCGTCTTTTTTTTTTCCAACAGACGCGCATAGGATATGTGTGTCCTTTTAAAGCCGTATCCTACACATATTAGTGTCGTATCGGAGGCGTATCCGTGTATTGGATACAGCATGCCTTCATAAGTAGGTGTATCAGTGCAACATATGTAGATTGAACAATTACATGAACATGAGATTAATATGCTTTATGAGTAAAACATAACAAATGGCATGAAACTCCATGAAAGTCCAGCCAGTGAAAAATCTGAAGAGAGGTTGGTATATGAAACTCTACAAAATGCATTGTTTCACGACAACAATGTATGACCACAAGGTCATAATGAAGGTAGTTTATCTATTCCTCCAACTCTTCAATCTAATAATGAAGCGCAATAATAACTTCCTGCCAAATTTCTGGTATCATTCTGCCTCTCCATTCCTCACTCTATTGGTACTCTCAATCTTCTTCTTTCTTGTCTCTACTCTGCTGCTGCTCACAACCCAACTCTCCAAGAAAGTTAAGTCTGAAGTCAATAAAGCCTTCCTTGGTTCGTCCTCTCTATATCGACCATCACCAAAAAAAATTCGGAATACCTCCACAGCGAAGCAAATCTAAAGATGTACTATCTGAAGTTAATATTGATACATTTCCAATCATTTGTTTCTGCTCAAAACTGGATTCTGGATAAAGCCTTTTCTGTACTCACGAAGCAATGTGAAGGAATCACTTAGGAATCTTATCTCTTGGCCTCCATCAATGATGTTTTCAATGTTACATATTCTATCCTAGAAGAGCATGGTCATTTACAAAATTAAAGCCTAAAGTGGTGCTGTGCAATGGTTTCAAATAAAGCAAAATAATAATAAAACATCATGATGTGAAATCATTAATTTTTTTAAAAAAGTAAAAAAAAATCAAACTGTTTGCAAATTTCTCACCGTATAGTAGAATTTGGGGAGGAGCTTTGAACTTTGTCTGTGCTTGATATCGTTACATAGCTGGAACATAAGAAAATCTATGTAAATAGCGTAGCAACGCTAAACTAAGAGAAGGCGGTTTGAAAAAGAAAGAGAGGGAATATCAAAGTGGGAAATGATGATGCAGTGGAGTTTGAATTATTCATTAAGAAAATTAAAAAGGAAAACAACTTTTGGAAGGCGACTTGCTGAGGGTAGTTTCTACAGGCATCAACTTTTAGTTTAAATAATTTTGCACTTTCTAATTTTAATCTGGTTAAGGAAAATTGGATGCATGGTTTTTTGAGTATGGTACAAGTACGACTAATTGATTCCTAGGGGAGTTCATATATTAGTATTCGTGTGGATCTAATTTTGTTTATTTTGATAATTTCATTCTTCAACTATTTCTTCTATATAATTTGGTGTTAATTAGTTTATTGCTCTTGATTTTGGTCAGAAAAATAATATTCAAAATTTTGATTTTATAGAAATTAATTCATTTATTCGTCGACTTTATTTGTTTCCAATTTTTTTTGCTGAAATTATCGAATATTTATGGTCTTTTTTTCACCATTGAATAGGCTTAATGACTACTATTGTTTGTTCTCATTAAAAAAAAAACTGTTGGAATGATATGTAACTTGTGACTTATGAATCCATAATTTTTCTTTGCATGATAAGTATCCTAAGAACCATTTTAATTGCATTACCAAAACCCTGAGTCATCCTACATCAAGAAGAAGGTGCATAAAAGATCTAGCAAAACAAATTCAACTTCACCTTTTGATTCCTGCAATGGAAACATTGTGAACAACATGGTGATAAGATGACTCAAAAGCATCATTGATTGGTTCAGGGATCATTGACCCAAGCAACTTGTTTGGTCTTCTGTTCCTGAAGCCATAAGAGAATACATAGACCAACGTTCAAAAAACAGTAATCATACAAAGATAATAACAAGACAAGTTTACTTAAGTGAACATTGAATGATGTAAAAAACAAGTTTTCTTTTTCTAAATTCATTCCCAACCTTTGCTCAATAATAGGTCCAAGAGAAAATGCATGCAATGATCCTGATAAGCTTGTAGCAACAAGAATATCTGGCAAGTCCACAGAAGGTCCAAATGATAATGAGTAGATGGTTGAGGGATACGAACCTCTTCGCAAGCTATATGACTGCATTGTTAATAGCAACAAGGATAGAGTTCCAAACTTTTATGAAGTTCATAGTTATGTCTATGTTGTATTCAATGAAAAAATAAAAAATAAAAATGAGGCCAGTCGCATCCACCTTAGTTGCTTGTGATACTAGATGCACTCTTATTATTGTTCCCTGCTCAGAAGCTGTTGCCAGATACATGCCATTTGAAGAGAATACGACCGCAGCTAGAGGGGAACGATGAGCGTCAATCTATGAAACATATTGTACAAATTAAAAAATATCATACGCAAACAACTATGCAAGAGATGATTCACACTCATAATAAGGGTAAATTTGTTGCAAGCTTCCTGATGTGTAATTTCTAGATTTAAAACTTTAACTAGGATCTTACAATTACTTGCATATCGAATATTCCTAGGATATTCACATAAAAATAGTAATTGCTGACGAGCATATTTAATTCCTCACTTAGACTGAAATCTATCATATTTTCTATCTAAAAGCAGCCAAATAAGCCTTAAGATACAACTCAAAATAAAGTGCACATCCTTTCAAACTACTACCATTCAAACTAATATAGAATGGGGACATAAACACAATCAAGAAGGTCCTCTGAAGAGATTTGATTTGGATTAACACCGCCAATTTAGAAAAAATAATAATTGCTGAAACAAACAGTGAATAAGGGGTTTAAATTTCTTTCATTTGAATTTGGTAGAGTGCATCTATACAGAATGCTTTTGGCTCATAACTTCATTCCAATCATCAAACGTGTCACACGGTCATATAACTTCATAAAAGAAACTAAATGATGTTGCTTATGCAGGTGCTTGTAACCATTCAAGAGAAGTTTTATTGCTGACTAACTTGTTTTATACAAGTCATTTCCAATAATTAACAAAACACTTTTTGATAACTGTATAGAATTTTACTCTAAGATGATATGGCAAACTTTCGATGTAATTGAAATAAGTATAATTAATCATGGAATAATCATGAAATGGAGGATTATATATCATGGAAAAAAAAAACGTTACAAAATGCATCTATTACCTGGCAAAGTGATTGAAGCTCCAATGTATTGTATACTAGAGCAGATCCTTTAGTCGTGCTTGCTGGAAGAGCTAAATAACATGCTTCTGAATTAGGAGAAAATGCACATAGTCCTGCAATAACACTGTTAGAACACTAGAGAATGCAAATAATCAAGACATTTTCAGATCTAGAAATCTCAAAATAAACGCATTATAATCATAAAAAAGTTTAAGCAGAATAAAAGATGATACAGCTCCCTCTAGAATTTAGAGAACCTTCAAACACCAACATAACAAAGAGTGAATAGAAAAGTTTAAAAGTAAATCTTTTGCATGAGGCATGCTCATAAACCTTCATTCCATTTGGTACTTCCAATACAATAAAAATCACTAAATCAATTATCTTGCAATCTGGATTGTCCATTGCAGTGCAACTCTGCACGATTCATGCCTGACTAAACCAATTTTTAAAAAAATATAGATGTCCAACTAGTTTTCATGGCGTAAGAATAGTGACTAATGTTGATTTTTCAATGCTACAAGACTGCAAAATTAGCTGAATAAACATGGGACGAACCAAAATTTAAAAATTCAGTCCAAATTGATACATTTCACTCATTTCTTAGCAGGTTTTGGTTGGATTTGACCAATATCAGGAACTTAATTTTTTATTTGTTCAAAGATATGGTAACACGTTGGATAGTTTTAGGGATGCAAATAAACACCAACTAGATTTCAGGCAATACTCACATGAGTATGGTCTGAACCAAGAACTTGCTTTTGCAAAACCAGTACCCCCTCGTTTGAGGGAAAAAAACCATTAGCATACCAAATTGGCTCAGACTCAAGATAGTTAGGAGGTCAAGCACGCAACTCGGGGTCTCTCAACTTACAACTGAAACAGTTTTAATTCAAACCAAATCAATGGAATAGCATTTTTAGGATAAATAACGTAAAGAGTATTTCCTCAATAAATAGCATAGAGTATTTCCCCGATATTTGTGAAATAAAAACTTTTCAAAATCTTATAATAATGGACTCATTCGTTGTATATAAGGAATCACCGCAACTAATTATAAAGCAGCTTAAATTAAAGTAAATACTATTATTTGACATGGAAGTAAATACTTTTATTTGGCATGGAAGTAAATACATTATCATGATAAAGGACTCCTTCACATAACAACAACGTCAAATGCAAAATGATATGTTACAATGATCAATTTGAACTTCAAACTTTTACAAAGCTAAACTTCGAATTTTAGTTGAGTCAGTGTGAGTTTGTATTTGCATGCCTATCAGTTGCAGTATTCCCATTTATGTTTCTATCTAGTGATTCTTTCTATGGTCGTTTTCCCATGACAATAGTTTCAAGCTTCTCCAATCAAATTTTATAGGAGCGAGACAGGTATTTTACATTGTATTTAGATGGAAATCCTTACAGGAGAGGAAAGTGTTCTTCTTAGCGATGCTTATGTTAGTTGCTGCTATGATTTCCTTGCGGTTCTTTACGATGACAACTTTTGCAGTTTTCTTGGTGGATTTCTTTTTGGATCATTTTTCAGTTGTTTCTTTTCAAGAGGTGTATTCTGATTTTGTTTTGAATTAAAGTAGGGTTCTAAGGCATCTAAGAAAACCATTCTATGCTGAGTGAAATTTTGCTTTGGATGTGCAAAACTTTCTCCTTACAGGATTCAATTACTTATTCAAGAGCGAGACCCAACATTTGAGAGTGGTCATCTCCCCATATGAACATGAGCATTGCTTTCATGGTGATTTCTTTTGATTTATTTTTTTATTTATTTTTGTGCTCTTTACTTTTCCTCTACATTTTTATCATTAGTTGAAATTCATTTTTTATTATTTGTTGAAAGTGAGATTTTGTTAATTCAGATTTAACATAACGTAGCATAATGAGAGAGTAAGTGAGCAAATTATAGAGAAATTAAGTTAATGTGTCATACATTAAAATTATATAAGAATTAAGGTGTGTGAATTATAAAGAAATTAAGCTAATTTGTCATACATTAAAATTATGGGAGAGTGTAATTGAGCATAGGTTATAATTTGATGCTAATATTTCTCAAAATCAATTTGGATTCATGCCAGTTGAGTCTACTATGGAAACTATACACTTGTTGAGAGGTTAGATGGAAAAGTATAGAGAGTAAGGAGGATCTATATCTGATATTTATTGATTTATAGATAAAGCATATAATAAAATTCGAAAATAAGTGATCTGGAGAGTTATTAAAAAAAAAAGAGTTAATAATGCTTATATTAAAATCATTCGGGATATATACACATGAGCTATTACTTATGTTCAAACATAAAATAGTTTCAAGAAGTACTTTCTCATTTCAATTGGATTACATCAAGGATCAGCTTTAAGCCCATATCTTTTTACTTTAGTTATGGAAGTTCTTACTAGACATTTGCAAGAGGAAGTACCTTGGTTTTTACTTTTTGCTGATGATATTCTTCTAACTGATAAGACTAGCGAGGAAGTTGATAAAAATTCTGAATTATAGAGATCAACTTTAGAGTATAACGGTTTTCATTTGAGTAGATCTAAAACCGAATATATTGAGTGTCACTTTAGTAGTAATAGATCTAATCATTGTTTTGTGAGATTGGATAATCAAGTCATTTAAAAAGAGTACACATTTTAAATATTTCGGGTCTATTGTTCAAAACAATGGTGAAATAGATGGGTATATTTGTAGTAGAATTCAAGTTGGATGGTTGAAGTGGAGGAATTCATAGGGTCTGTTGTGCGATACAAAAGTACACCTCAAACTTAAGGGAAAATTTTATAAGATGGTAGTGAGACCTACATTACTTTATGGCACAAAATGTTAGCCATTGAAAGAGAAGCACAAAATTAAGTTTAGTGTTACAAAGATGAGGACGCTCAAGTGGATGATTGGCTTTACACTTAGAGACAATGCGTAATTAGTATATACATGAAAAGGCTGGACTGCTGGAGTAGCTCCACTGGAATATAAGATTAGAGAGAGTCGTCTTAGATGGTTTGTCCACATAAAACATCGACCTTTAGGGCAGTAGTTGTATTAGATTCGGACTATATTAAGAAAGGTAGAGATAGACCTAAAAAGACTTATTTAGAAATAAATAAAAATAATATTTTTTATCATATTTAAATGAGAATTTGACTCTTAATAGGATAGTGGAAAAAAAGAATTCATGTAGCCGACCCCACATAATGGGATAAAGGCTTGTTGTTGTTATTGTTGTAGATTTAATATAATCTGAATTTATTCTCATTGTTTGAAATTTCAGTTGTGTGACTTGCAATGCTTCATTGTTCAAGTTATAACTACAAGGAGCCATAGAATTTTCTTCTCAATAGGATTCTATCCTTTTTTTGGGCATTCAGAAAGCTCGTTAGTAGTTGTTTTGAAATTAATAGCTTGTTTCTTGAGAATTTTTATGTGTTTAATGCATTATTTTTATATTGCATGTTAACTAAGTATTAAAAATCCCTAGGCCCTAAGATATCCTACATCAATAAAAAAATATATGGTACAGTTAGTATAAAAACTGGCTAAACTGACGATTTCATATTTAGAAATAGCATGTTAAATACCTTATAATGACAAGAAAAACCTACTCATATTGAATGGATCTTTCTTAAGAAAAGAAGATGTAAATAAGAAAAAGCTAGATGTTTATTTAAGAATTTCCCTTATTTGAACAACAAAGGAAAAAGTTTGCAGACTGTTCCTTGGCTCTTTTAGTTTATTGTTAGCATAGTCCTTCAAATGATTAAAACATTTGACAGTAGAAGTATTTGATTGACTCAAAAGAAGGATTAGTCTCTAATTACAATAGAAAATCGCAATAATAGCTTCTTCTGGAACAATAAAAGAAGAAAAGTTAAACAAGTCATCTCCACCTTTATTGTTTGGAACGGTATCAATTGTATCGAGGATAGCAAGGCTGTTAATGTCATAAATATATGTCTTTTCCTGCAACACAACAATAAGTCTGCAGAAATGTGACTTAAACATCATTCAAGCAGCAAAAAATTATATTAATTTGAGAATATATAGACACTCCAAGCATATCACAAGAAGTTTTAAATGTAAATGCAGATTAATAGTTTTTTTGGAAATTAATTTTCACTGCTTAACTAGAACTTCCACACAGCCAAACGGCCAGTGAATATAAACCAAAATTTCATTATTTCCATATGCATTACTGTTAGAAGTTTTGTTAAATATAAAATTACAAAACTGTTATGAAAACTGTATGATATTTATGCAAATAAATATTAAGACATGTGCACGCATCCTCATTCCGATCATGATGTTCATAACCAAAATAAAGATCTACTATTTCAATCCTAACTTGCATGAATCACACAAATAACTTGTTGCACACTATCAAATTAAAATAGTTCAAAGACAACAATTCTAAGTTCTAACATACCTTTTCCTATTTATACGAACTGCAAGGATTGTAGTCAAAAAATTAAGTTCTCGAAGCGCACTGCCAGTGATAAAATTGAAGAGGCAAAGACGACGAGGAGATAATGATGGCTGTTCAAAAAAAGTTGGAATAACGTTAATTGTATACAATTTAAAAGATCCACCAGATAATAGAATAAAGAAGGTGATAGGGATCAAAGAATAGGAGTGGTATCAATAAAGAGAGAGGGAGTAAGGAAGAGGGGATGCACAGATGGGTCAAAAAAAGAGGGAGGGGTTGTGGAGAGGTTATTTTCAAATCATAGTTATCATAATTGGGGTTGCTTTATGAATCTCCTTTTTCTGAGTGTTCCTACTAAGCGATGCATGACTAAGAGGGTGTGGGGGAGATAGGAGAAGAAAAAGGAGAGGGTAGGAGAGAAAGACCTGCTCACCCGCCCCGACTATAGCAATGAGGCTTGTGCTGAACAGCATTTCAACAATGCTAAATGCTCCAATAGCTGACATAACACATATTTGAGAATGTTATTTCTTATTCAATAAAGAAACAAGAATTCCTCATAAAGAGCTAAAATCACCAACAAAGTCGAATCCAATCAAGCATTATTACAAGAGAAAATTTGTGAATCCAGTAAACCCCATAATCATCACTGCATTATTGTATTTTATTCATAAATGTCTGCATAACTTTGTATTATGCATTGAAAATTCATCTTACCATGAGCAGCTTGCTTGGATGTTTATGCGCTAGAAAGAATAAAGCTTACATTTTACCACATATTTCTAACAATAAAACTTAACAAAGAAACCTCATACAATACATTAAAAAAATTACTATTATATAAGTATAGAAATGAAGTGCTATATAATCGTTTAAAAAAGTAAATTTTATTCTATTACAATACAAAAAGAAACCTGAATAATCTAAAACTATACATATAACTTTAATTAACACGTGATTTAAGCCTTTGGATAATCTACTTTAGAGTGATATATTAAATGAAATTTAATTATTTAAATTGAATATATAAAGGTAAATTTAATTAATGATTGGTTTAAGCCTTCAGAATACATAATAGTTAGAAATTAGAGCAATTATTAAAGTTGGATTTCTTTTAAAATAAGATTTAACATTACTTTAAGATGTTTAATAACTAGGTGGATGGAAAATTCTTTTCAAATTGATTTTTATACTGGTTAAAAGAATAAATTAACTAAAAAGCACATAGTTATAGTTTATATTAGATAAATTATACAGATTAGATATATGTGATTTTTCTCATTTTTATATATTTAACTTTTAAATAAAATATTTTTTTCTTTCAATTGAAAGAATAAAAAAATCATGAAATTTTAAAAAGCCATACTTTGAAATGAATCTCTCTTACTAAAAGATGCTTGCCATTCTTGTTCTTTATTAATTAACAAGAACGAGGGTCCTCAAGTAACAAGAATTCTATATTTTTTTAAGTACTTCACTGAAGCACTCTGAGAGAACAGTTAACATAATTGTCACCATCCAATACATAAAAACCAACGCAATCCTCCTTATCACTACATCTTTTGAAATGTTTCTATCAAATTACCTCTAAATCAAATTTATGAGAAAGTTTAGTAGCAAATAAAATTTATTTTTTCAATACAACTTGGTAGCCATGTTACAGTAAAGAACAGATAAAATGCAACTTACTAAAACATGAAGAAAACGAGATTATAGCTATCTATTGAACTCATGTAGTTCTCCAAGAGCAGCAATAGGGCTTGAAGAAACCAAATTATCTCACAGGCCATCAGTTTCTCTTATTTGCAGTAAAATCAAAGCTTATGATTACAAAATTATCTTATAAGCTATCAGGCACATCTATTTACAGGCTTGGATAAACAAATTCTCTCGTCTTTCATAGTTTAAACCTATCTGCAGTATAAAAAAAAATTTTTTTGAGCCACATAGTTATTGAATACTGAACATATTTATTCGATGAATTTAGTGAACGTGCATCATAGCTTTCACAATTTTGATTCAAGTACTGAAAAAAGTAATTTTTCACATTCAAACATCAATCTTTACCAATGAACTTATAAAGCAACAAAGAAGGAAGCAGATAAAGATAGGGCTCACCTCTCTCGTAGCGTAGGCTTCCACTCTGCGCATCGAAAAGCCTGAACCCATCCTTGGTGCCAATCGCAAAGCAACTTGAGACGCACAACGAAATCCAAGACGGTCAGCAAAATTAAGAAAAGGAAGGAGAAAAATTACGATGGGGATTAGGAAAGGTCCAACCCTAATCAGAAAACGCACCTGTTATCTTGGTTGAAGGAAGCGCAAAGAATACGGGAGCCCGAGGAGGAGCTGGCCATCGGAGCTTTGCATATGATTGTAAGAAGATTTGAATTTATTTTTGTGCCAAACAATTGAGAAAATCTGAGGGTAGTTCGTGGGATGAAAGTTTAGGCTTGGTTTGCCAATTAATTGATCCAAACCCATATTTATAAGTCAGACTAATTAAATTATTATAAGAATATCAGTTGTTTAACTCAGTGATTACGAACCAACATGAACTTTTTACAACTTGGAAAATTAGGGGTGCTAATATTTGACACGACTCGAAAATTTGACTTGAATCTGATCCGAAAATTTCTAGTTAGGGCCTACCCGGACCTGAAATGGGTCAAGTTCGGGTTCAGCAAATCGATCCGTTTCAAAAATCGGGTCAGGTTCGGGTTGACCTAGTAACCCACTTTTAACCTAAAAACTTGATATTGACCCGTTTTTTACCCAAAAATTGGAGATTTACCCATTTTTTACCTGAAAACTATCAATTTTGATGTATCCCGAGTCATTCGGGTTGTGTTGGGTTGACTCGGACCCGAAGCTAGTCGGGTTCGGGTCCAAAAATGCTGACTCGTTAGCAAAAACGGGTTGAGTTTGGGTTGACCCAAATAGTGTCGGATAGTTCTTGGTTCAACCCGAACCCAACCCGTGACCCAAAATTGACACCCATAACTTGGAGCTTGCGTGACCTAAGTCATTGAAAGCATAGAATTACATGTTTATATATAACATGTTGTGTAAGAGTTAGCTTTAACTTAATATTTAGTACTTAACTATTGGCTCGCCCAAGGGATTTATCATTTGCCCATTAATTGAAACTTTCGCTCAAATATTTGTGAACTCGCCTAGAGTATTCATGAATGAACTAAAGGTTCTTAACAAGAGTAACGGACATCAAGCCAATCTTGTCTATTATTGTTGCTCGTACATCATTAACACTGAAATTAACGCTATATGATGTCAAGATAATCGTTACATGTCATCACCAATACTAATAATGTTTGCAATCATCAATAAAGCTAATGCTTATCGTCAACATCAATGTAAACACCCCTCTATCGCAAAGAAGGTCAATGTTTACCATTAACGCCAATGCTAGAAAGATCATCACAAAACTAACGCCAGCAAGGTTATTGACCGCTATTGACACCAATTCCAAGGCCTTGGTGTCAATTTTCGCACTTATAATTGTCAATATGACTAATGCATATTATCAATAATAAGGCCAAGGCATGCTATCAACCAACACAAAAAAGGTTGTTGCTTGTCATTAACACCACCAATGTGAATAAATTCTTCGCCAATTGATGTTACTATGATTATCACCTTCCATTGACAATAGTACACATGATTGATGTCACAAATAAGATAGTTGCCCATAATCAACACCAATATCGATGCTCGGCGATGCCAGCAAGGGCTTCATGCATCATCACTAATAATGTTAATGCATTTCATCGCCAAAAAGTTTGATGCAATATCTAAATTTGTAAAAATATTTATTTTATATATCATATTTATAAAAATATTTTTATATTCATTTCTTCAAATTTGGTTTACAATAGTTAAGAGATTTCAACAATACCAATCTATATTTTCTAAAGCTATATATCATATTTATCAAAATATTTTTATATTCATTCCTTCAAATTTGATTTACAATAGTCAAGAGATTTCAACAATACCAATCTATCTTTTCTAAAGCTCTTGACTACAAAAGAATAGAAGAAATCCTGGTAATACTGATCAGCCTCACTCTAGAGAGTCCTGACCACTTCTCAGACCTAAAATTAAAAAAAAAAAAAATCACATTATGAGCACATAGCCTAGCAAGCAATCAAGATTTATCATTGCATTCAATGCAAGACAAAAGAATTATTTTGTATACGCAATCCTAATCAATATTAATTATTAAATTACCAGAATGAATGGTAAATAAACTATGAAATTAATATCAATCACAAGTAGAAACCATTATGATCAGTAAAATTAGAGTATCTCAATAAGCAAAAGAAGTCGATCAATCTAAGAGAATCGATAGTCTATAAATCAATAACAATTATTATACATTAAACAAATATCGATTATCTATTAGTTATATTCATATTGATGGTTTTATTATATTATTCTATCAATCATTATGCCATATATAGCAATCCATCAATATGACATATCAATATGATATATATCAATATAATTATCAATACATTATACTTGTACAACCAACAATATTTAATAATATATTTGTCATATGTTATGTAATGTTATATCAATCTCAATACTTTCATTAGTCCTATCTATGATATCATGTCAATAAAAATATGGATACAACTATGAATAATAATGTAGGACATCCAACTTTAAAATCGAGTTTTCATCATTCTATATGTCATCCATCTATCATATGAATTCATCATTATCTGACAATCACATCTTTCAATTATTTCTATTAGTCATTTTCTTTAGCATGTGGCTTTTAATAAATAAATAAAGATTCGTCACTCTTTATCCAGCAGTATAATTAGTTGATTAGCTACATGCAAGATTATATCATAAATCTTTATTTTAAGGAAAGCCCGTCGACCCACTCTCCTATACAAGCTATAATCATTTAACAACCAATATGTATTAATTATAATGTTCACAACCACATTTCTTACTTACATACAAATATCACATTTGTCATATATCAGTCATATCATTTTCTCTACGAAATTCGATATCATGTAAAAAAATGTATAAAATGCAAAAATCTATTAAATGTTTAAATTTTTACATGATATGCATTAACTTTTTAAAATCATAACTTTCAATTTAGCAGATGAAATTTAATAATATTATAGTCAAAATGCTTAGAATAATGATTTCTATCATATACAAAAAGTTGTATAGTAGAAATTTTATAATATAGGGTTATGGTACTTTAGTTTATTATTCCAACAATTTTATAATATATATTGGAAAGTTTAAATTCATAAAATACAAAAATCATTGAAAACTAAAGTAGGATTCAGGTTACCAATCATGTGATGCCTCAGGATTTTAAATGAGAGAATTCCATTTTTTTTTTGTGACAATCCAAGGGGCATCTAAAATGAAAAAATTTCATTAATTTTCTCTTTACTATCTTTTTTTAATTCATTAACTACCATATCATTGATAATCAAAGCTAACTAATTACATTAAAAAATATAATTATATCACTTTAATCAATATTTACATTCTAATTAAAGTATAAAATGATATATACAATAGCAACTATAGACTACAAAAGCATATATAAAATTAAAGAGCTAAAAATAAAAACTAAGCTTTTATCACTACCTAGCTTCGATCTGTAGGCTCCTTACCTTTAGCAAAAATCATATAATTACTATGTAATGATTGCATAGCTCAGCAAGCAATAAAAAATTATCATTACATTCAATACAAGGCAAAAAAATCAATATGTCTGCTCCAATTCCAATCAATATCAATTAACAGTTAATAGTCTATAAGTATGATCAATAAACTATCTATAAAATTTGTTTCAATCAATATCAAAACTGATATGATCAATGAAACCAAATTACTTAAATAAGTAAAAGAAGTCTATCAGTCTGTAGGAGAAATTGGTAAGAAGGCTACCAATCAAGAATAAGTGTTGTACAGTGAAATAAGTCTAAGTTATTTATCAATTATATTCATGTTGATAGTTATATCACATATTTTTATCAATCATTATGTTATGAATAGATGTCTATCAATATGTTATATCAAGATATTGTATTAGTATATCATTTAATATCCTTATCATATGCTATGCAATGATATATCAGTATCAATGGATTTATCTATCAGATAATTCATAAATCATCATGTAAATGCAATCATGGATGTAATTATGAATTGTATGACAGGGGATCGGGCTTTAATATTATTATGTCCCTAACCGATGTGACAAAACCAAATCACACAAGTCATACCGTGCCTGATCGTGATAAGAAGCAAGGATTGATCCCAAGATTCAGTTGGAGAAATACTAATAAACTAAAACATCCAAATTATACACAACACATAGCTATTACTAAATATAATATAAAGTAAAAGACCAATAAATCTCAAAAATAATTTCTTTGTATATCATTCAAAATACATATATAATATGGGGTCTATCTATAATAGTACAAGGCAATAAAAATGTATAACAAAATAAAAGTAAAGCCTACCAAAAGAAAACTAATCAAAATGCAAACTTAAAGTACAAATCAGTGTTTGATATTAGAAACTACTCAACTTGCACCTTACCCTTTCCCTAGCCTGAAATAGAAGTAAAATAATGAGGGAGTTAGCACAGCTCAGTATTCTACAACAACCCAAAACATGAATCAATAACTTAACCTAAAAAGGTTAAAATTGTTGGAATAATAAACTAAAGTACCATACAAAAAGCTGAAATAGAAACATGTACTGATACTGAATTGAAATAAGCATTTAAATAATTTTTTTAAACTGATTGAAATATAAGAAAATATCGACAAAACCCTCAAGCCCCAACTTTCAATATATAATAAATAATAGAATCTCTTCTTGCTATCAACAAAATTCCTTCTTAGTAAATATCAGAATATCCCTCAGGCTCAAGAATTTCTAACACATATAACAAATAATAGAATCCCTTCTCCACCACCAGAAGTTCTTTTCTTACAATTTACATATTTCAAACACTAATATTGAAAACATAGCACATTCTATACTATTGAAGTGATTACAGTGTTATTATATAATTCTTTAAAAATGCTCTAACGGATGTCAAAATAATATCTCATCTGATATTCTATTGTTTGTCAAAGCTATAATTTTTAGAATTTTACCATATTACCAGAAATTAAGTATAAAAATATTCTAAAGCCTTAACTAAATTGAAAAGCTATTTTTGTACATCAAAATAAATTTCTAAATTGATAAGAATTATTACTTTTCAAAATCACTCAGCAAAAATTTTGAATAAATTCTCAAAATGACCAAAATAATTATACTGATAACATATCAAACATTAAGTGGATAAAATTCATTAGAATTCAAGAAAATCACATTTTTGTAATACCAAATTATAAATTCAATTAGAAATAACTCAATAACTTTAAATTATTAAAAATTAAGATTGAAAAATTTAACCGACCTCGACTCGAGCAACTTCTTGAACTGAGCCATCAGTTGAAAATACTTGAAGTAGCCTGAAACAGAGTTTCTCTCTCTCACTAGCATTGGCTTCTCCATTGAAATGAATGAAATGAAATACTGGATTTGGATATTTTAAATATTAAAATTTTCTCTAATGATGTAACTCTAGCCACGACATCACCCTACATGATTTATGGCACCATTAAGCCCGTTGTGTGTTAGAGCACCGAATTAAATTGTCAAAAAATGTGAGAGAACATCCATGGGGCACTTCCAGCCACAGCGTCATAGTGCCCTCAAAAGAAAACTTCAAAATTTTCAAAGCATGCAAAATGGACCTCCAGGGCCTACTTCAGAATACATGTAGACCCATTGCACACATAACACATCTAAATAAATGTATAGGGGGTTCAAAAAAAAAAGTTTAGTAGGTTACCTCAACTCATGTCGGATTATAATAGGTAGAATTGTATAGTAACTTTGGAGTTTTCATAAATGTGGTGTTTTCATCATCTTCAATCTCAACTATCGACTAGTTGGTCACAAATCTTTAATTTAACCCCAACTGTCGACCAATCGGTCATCAATCTTTATCAGCTTGCCATAATTATTATCCTATGCTCACAAGCACAGTGTCACAACTCTCCAGTTCAGATATTTCAATTTTTGAGGATTTTCATTTTAAAATTAATTTCACAACTTTAAGGTTATTACATACCACGATCAGAAGAAATATTCAAATATAACTACGGACAAAAATGCTCCAAGTAATTTTCTCTCACCTCTCTATCTCCTACCCTCTTCATTTCCTCTCATTTCTTCCTTGGCAAGGCATGCATAATGAAGGGAAAATGGCTAGGGTGATGAGTTAATGAAATGAATTTAGATATTTTATTATTTTAAAAATCACTATTTTGGCTTAGAGTCGTGGCGCTCGCTTTCCTAGCTTTGGTGCGCTCCCAAGAAAGCATACAAATTCCCTCAGACATTCATCCTTACTTGAGACCTAGCACCGCAACACTCACTCAAAAACTTTTTTTTTTCAAAAAAAAAAAAAAAAAAAAACTCGAGAGCTCAATGCAGGGGCACCTCCAACCATGAAGCCATAGTGCTCGTAGATAAACTTTGAAAACTAGGAATTCAGGCTATTACTTTTGATGCACTTCATTGACACTAAATGCCAACACATGTTATTGATACCAATATCGACCCTCCCTAAATCAATAATGTCATCATTTGTCATCAATTCTATCATTGATATTCGTCGACATTAATAAGGTCATTATCCACTATCGATACCAACAAGGTCATCTCTTATCGTCACTACTAGCATCAACTCTCATTGATATAAAGAAAGTATGTGCCTGATGGAGGCACTAAAGTAACCTAAAGAATTATGAATATAATTTAGAACTCTATCAATCTCTAAACAATGCTTAGATTTTTTTATATAAAAAATTATAAAAACTTCACTTAATATACACAAGTATACATATGTAACATATCGAATAAATTAATATAATGATAGAGTGGAGTATCGATCTCACGAGAAAAAATATTTACTTCTAAATACTAGTATTATCTACTTCAAATATAATAATTATCATACTCAATAAAAGTAAGGTTTGGTGGAGATTCAATCACTTCAGTAAAATCAATAAAAAAGTAATGGATATACTTATATGAATAAAATGTTTTGGATTGATTAAATATAAAATTAATATATTTTCTACCGATTCTCTTAAAAATGTAATGATATTCAAAGCATAAGCATCATTGACCTCTTAGTCAAGCACGAAGAGACAAAACACAGGTTTAACGTATTTCACTCTTAATACTATTCTAAATTCCCATAGTCTGTCACCTTATAAAAATTTTAGAATATTAAGTAGAATATGTAAAGTTAATCACCCCCTTATAATAATCCATCTCTATAAATTTGATAGATGACAAAAACTGTACATATGCTTGCATCATACTAATCCAACATAATTGATTGTGCTTGCTTTCCTGTTCCTAGGCTCCACAATACACATGATATTAACACATATGACCATTATGTGTATTAAATAAAGACCTAGTATATTAAAAATATCATATTATTAATTTAAAGATTAAGAGAAATTATTAGTATTCCCTATTTAATTTGCATCATTAATTTAAAACTTTGAGAATTAGCTAGCCATGAAGAATAATTGGAGCAAACTCATTTTTATTAATAACATATATGAAAGAAAGTACATAATAAAAGATATCACCAAATGGTTCAACATTCTCCTCTATGTTGACCTCTATTTTCGCTCGAGCACTTTCGATCGACTTGATTAGACCTCGTCGAGTTCAATCTGATCCAAATCGTTTTCAATTTGAGTTTGGTTTGGTCAAATCGATCGAACCTAGCCCGACTTTAAATCAAATCAATTTTAATCAAATCTATATCCAAACCTAACCCAATTCAGCCCAAATTAATTCCAATTAAGATCCCAAACTGCTTTCAAGTAAGTTTGAATTTGATTTCCTAAATCCGGAAGTTGCCTCAACGATCCCGATTAGATTCGAATGAAAGATTGGTTGGAGCGACTTTTGGTGGGAGCAGAATGTCGCAGTGACATTTTGGTGTTTCGGGCAGAGGCAGGGCGTCAGGAGACGTTAGAAGGCTGGGATGAAGCCTTCGGTGGGCGGATGCTCACGGACGCTCTCAGTCTCTCCCTCTCCAGCTCTCGGTTTTTCCCTACTGGACCGATCGACCCACTCTCTGGCTCTCTCTCTCTCTCTCTCTCTCTCTCTCTCTCTCTCTCTCTCTCTCTCTCTCTCTCTCTCTCTCTCTCTCTCTCTCTCTCTCGGTTTTGAGAAGACCGACACTAGTCCCCTTCGTCTCCTTTGGGTCGGACAAGGATGAAGCCCTGCTTGTGTCGAGCCGAAGCCCTTCTATCTCTCGTGCGGAGGTTGAAGCCCCTATGACACCGTCCGGCCCAAGGAAGAAGCTTCTCCTTGGACGTCGTCTAGTCCTAGCCACCGACCCTCTTCTACTTGCAAGCATGTAAGCTTTCCCTTCTCCTTCTTCTTTTCTTCTTCTTTCTTCTTCTTCTTCTTCTTTCTCCTTCTTTCTTCTTTGAGAAGGTATAGCAACAAAGGAATGATGGCTACGAGTTGTGGATCTATCCGGTAGAATGATCTCTAAAAAAAACCAGATCTATGTCTTTTCTTTAGATTAGCTTTATGAGATGTGGATGAAACTTATGCATTGATCTATACAGGCTTGTGTACTTTGAAGCGGGGTTCCCTAGCCTCATAGAACTTTTGTTTATGCATTATTAACTTGTCTAAAAATTTCATGTGTAGATGTTGAAGTATTATGAGAAGTTATGTTTGTTTCTTACCAAAGGAATGCATGCAAATCGTTTGCATAAATGCCTATTGGAAACGATATGAGTATTTGGTTAGGAAGAAGTTTTAAGCAAGTGCAGTTTCGCATTGTTTATTGTTAGAGTATAATCTTGTTGGGAACCATAAAGTACATTTATCGACATTATCTTAGAGACCTTTATTGGATCTAATCATGAGATTGTATTGTTGTTTTCCACCCGTAAGAACAAATGGCTTATGTATTTTGTGGACTAGGTTCGAGTCAGTGCATATGATTAATATTTTGGTTTCATGCTCATTAAGTCAACATGTCTTATATTTATGGGAACATCACATGTTATACATTGGAGTTTGGGAACTTATCATTGTGCACCTCATGTTTGCAAGCAATAACAAGAGTTCATTTGAAAATTTTTTAAGTTAAATTTGTTGAAACTTAAGATTAGATATGATAAATCCTATAAATTCCACTTGCTTAAAATCTCTAGGCTTGTTTTCTTCGGCTTCAAATTCGTTTTGGCTTTGAAAAACTTACAATTATGTCTAGTCTTGCTCTTGATCTAATGTTGGCAAATGGGGAAGAATGCATTGATTATGTGATATAGAGATACCTCTTGGCATATTGAACATATCATTGCAGGTAATGTATCAAGGGCATATTTGGTCTCTTTGAATCATGATTAGCTGGAAAGATTTTATGTTTATTTATTTGGTGGAAGCGTCTTATTAAGTGGAGTTTGGGAGAAAGTATTAACTTGTTGTAAAGCTACTGCTTGTATTATCTTTGAATATCTTTTTCGTTACCAATATGAGCATAACATTGTCAAGAAGCAATCGTTGCGGAAATATGAACCTTACCACATTGGAAGAGTGTCCTAAGGCACGAATTGTTGTAGGCTTATTTGTTCCATGAATTACCTATTTACAAGTTTTCTTAGATTTTATTCTATGGCAGATTGCATGAAAGTGAGCATTTGTTGAAGAGCAACCATAAATTTCTTAGTTATGTGAATTATGTTGTTTGAAGTATGCTTAATTGCAAAGGATTTGTAGGCTTTGAGATGCCTTAATGCATGTTTTAAGTTTAGATTCTTCTTTGTTTCTTTAAGCTTTATATGAAAATTATGTTGGCAATTATGTTGAAATATCTCTCAAATCTTGGAGAAATAAATTGACATAAAATCATTATTATTTATGCTTCTTCCCAATGACATGAGATTGACTTTGAACTTTTGGCAAAGTGAGCATATTTGACATGTTAACAAGTTCATGAATTTGAGTTGAGATTTGCTTGAGAGTTCTGATGGCATATAGTGTGGGAATTAGGAGCTTGTTGGAAAGCAGTTGCATCTCATGCCTTGAATCTATATTGTATTGTGCTGATAGCATGCTCCCTTCTCTTGAGTTAAAAAAAAAATGATGACATGATAATTTCCTTCTCTTTTCTAAGTACATTTGGTAATGGTGTTGAGAATTTTTCATGGTATCTTTGTGCTTCCTTAAATTTGAATTTTTCTTCACTTGTTTGAGTTTTATATAAAAAAAAAGTCTTATTGGCAACCATATTAGGATGTTTTTCTTGAACTTGGGAAAGAATGAGATTCACTTTTCTTTCATGACATTTATCAATATATGTCTTAGAAAGATTGATACAGATTATGCTTCTTGCAAGAGTTATTTCCAATAAAATGAGATGGCATGCCATATTGTCTCACAACTTTGGATAAGTAGCAATTGCTTCGTAACTGCATCAACATGGGTATGATTGTTGAAACTTGACACTTAGAAAGCTCACATTTGAGGTTGTGCTCTAGCATGAAATAAATTCTGGCAATGTTGGAAGCATCACTAGTACATGAAACTTTGACATTGTGTATATTCTATGCTACTGATTTATGTATTTTTGTTAGAAATTATTTGTGCCATAAATATTGCCTTTCATGAATGACTAGTGGAGAGAAATAGAATACCAATAAAATAGAAGCACTCTATGGTTTGATTTATGTTTTTCTTGCTGAATATCAATTACAATGAAAATATTTCTTGTCTTGGCTCTCTTTTACAGTTAAAGTATATATATATATATATATACATGAGCCATTCTCCTTAAAACTATATCTATATTCTCATATTTTTGAAGTTGGAAATACATGTGTATAATGGCTCCCAAATCTTTTTTTGTGATAAAGAATCTTCTAAGTCCTTTCAAGATAGACTGAGTTTCCATCAAACTTGCTGACGTATTGCTGATATTCTCAATGTGGAAAATTTGTGGATTTTCTTATGAGTACATCATTGTTACTTATTTATTATATAGGCCGTGAAGGTTTGTGTTAAAAAGCCTGAAAAGAACAAAAAATTTCTACATTGTTTGACCCCCATTCTGTTTACACATATATGAGCATATGGGTTCTTATGTTTAAGATCTTCATTATAGCATGTTTTCTGGATTGAATACTGATCACATTTCATTGTCTTTAAGAGTTGGAGGCTTCTTTCTCTATTTGATTAAAAATTTTCTTTTGGTTGTTGGAGAGAAATTTGAAAGCTTCTATTAAATTTGTCATACGTATTGGTAGCTTACTGTGATAAAATAAATATAAAAATGCTTTGCAATGTTTCATGTGGAAATTGGAAAAGAGAAGCTGCACTGTCACTCTTATGTGTGGTTTGAAATACTTCTCTCGAATCGTTGGTAGGAGATGAGTTGCTTTTCATGCTTTCTTAAATCTGCATTTCTCTCTCTATTTTCTCTCTACTTGCTTAAATTCTACATGAAAGTCAAAACAGCATATGCATTAGAGGTATCATAAGTGGCTTTGTGTTGAAGTGTTCACAATTTTCTTTACAAAACATTTTGAGGAGGTTGCATGCTTTACACGAAAGTTTTATGAATTTGTTTAATGTGAGAGTTTTGTGAACTTGCTTTTTGTTAGAATAAGTCTTGTTTTACTTCTGTTGAGGCGATTTATCGGTAGCTTTGGATTGGTTTTGTTTTAAAAAAGGTTTTATGCGATGAGTTTAATGAAGGCTTTACAACGAGAGGTTTTATACAACTTTCTTGTTGGAAAGTTTTATGGATCTATCCCACTCCAAATAAAGTAGAGAGGCACTTGATTGTTTTATGTGGGAGAGTTTTTTTTTTTGTGGTCGATTTGTGCAAGATTTTTGTATGTCTTTTCATTTGAAATTTTTTTTTTCACGAGTTGTTTTAGAATTCATAACTTTATGATTAGCTTTGTGTGGTGGACCCGTTGGTGTCTTCTTAGAATGAGGTGGTATTTCGTAGGGGGAAGTTGTATTTCTTCTTGCTTGCACTTGTTTTCTAGATGGGTTTGGATTATGGGTATTAAGAGCATGTTGTTTTGGGTTTTAAGTGAGAGGTCTATTTTGGGGGTTTATTTCCCTTTGTGGATTAGAGCTTTATTTAGAGGGTAGTTAGGTTGTTTGGGTTGAGTCTTATATCAAGTTCCTCGTTTGGATTATGGGAACAACAAAGGGCATTGTTAATGTTGCTTTAGAGTACACTTGACTTCAAAGAAGTGTGCCCAATAACAACAATGCCTACATTCCTTTTATGTTTGATTTTCATTTTATTTCTTTCTCCTGCTTTGCTACTTATTATTGTACTTTTATCCATAGATCCTTAAGCTATTGACATACGTATAGAAGTCCTGAGGGTTAGAAAATAAAACTCTTTTTATCCCTACAACACTAGTGACACCTAAGGACAAGAATTAAGGACCAGGTCTTAGATAACATAGACTTAGGGTGCATGTTCCTTATAGGATAGAGACATCAAAATGAAAACTTAGTGACATACTTTCCTAGGTTTAGTTTTCTTTAATCCATTAATAATCAACAAATGAATCAACCTTAATTCAATCCTTTAAAATGCACTAAAACATTTATTTTTTTACTATAACCGTAATTAATATTTTATAACCATTAAAAATACCAAATATAAATCAAGTTCAATTAAACTAATAATAATTTCCTATCCAACATAAAGTTTAAAAGATGTAGACTTTAATCAGAAGATCAAATCATAAACTAAAATTTATTAGGATAAAAGACTCTTAAATATCAAAAATTAGATCAATCTTTAAAGTCAATCAACCAGCTTGATTAATAAAATGTATAATTTACCTTTCTTTTCTAATTTACAACCAACTTAATAATTCAACAAAAATTGGTTGCCACTGGATAACCCAGGCCTACGAGGCTATTAAGTTAGCCCCAATGAGGGTGAAATAAACCTCACGGCCTCGACGTGAAACAAAGGTGGTAATAAATCAAATACTAAAAATGAAAATTCTAAAATCAATCTCAAAATACTAAAATTTGAACTTCAATTAAAATCTCCCTTTTGCCCTCTAACAAATTAAAATACAAATAATTTCAACTAAATCATCCTACATATGACCTATCCAAAACTACACAGCCTACACACACGTTAGATTTGTTTGGTTATGACACGACTTCTAGCCCTAGGTTAGGCTGACATTTTCTTTTGTTATTCAGTATTTACTACTTGTACATGTTTTATAAATGTTAATATTAAACTTCCTGCTAGTTACATTTCTATTTATTTGCATTTCTTTTATGAATGGCATCTATGCTCATTTATGTATTTTTCTTTCACTTGTCTTGCAAGGTACATTGGGTTAATTCACTAGCTTGAGGCTTTTAAGTGATTGCGCCACATGCTTTGCGAGATGGAGAATAGCTTACTTGCTTGGAGCTTTTAAGTGGCAGCGCCACAATCAGGTATGACCTCTGCAACTTGTAAATCAATTTTCTTTTAATTATATATTGGAACTGCTACACTCCACACACAAATTGTTAATAGGTATTCTAGCATGTTTAGGTAGCCAGACTTAGGTTAGTTCACTAACGAAGCTTTGGCCCTATAGGTCAAAGCTTGCCCCCCTTCTGTGAGCCCTAGAGACTGTGGGTCTCCGAAAGGATTCCGCTCGTGCGGTTCGAATGCAAAGAATACGATCACACTATCCCGTAGGACAAAATGGTCGTAGACCTTTACAATCGACACAAGCAGGCCGATGGAAGAGCAGATGGAGTTATAGATATGATTAGCCATGGAGGATAGCGGCTTTCACCTACCAACCTCGATGGATAATAATATCTATAACCCAAAAGTTCACGAGATTTCCCCTATTCGATACATCAGCGTCGAATAGGGTTTATTTGATTGTGGGGATCGGTTTCCTACGGGCGCAAGCCCCCGTAGTTAATTACATCCTAAGCCTTGACTTAGGAAAACTCTCGATTAAGGATGTTAGATTATCTCCTCTAATGGGTTTAGTGCAAGGGAATTTCTAGGCTTCTTAATCAAAGGTGAATGTCCCAACTTGGTTCAATCAAATCATGCGTGGTTCAATCAACTCATATGAATGAACTGGGGAAGTGCAAAGATCACAACAAAATTCGTAGAGAAATTAACGTAGTGACAATGGATCAACATCACTATATTTGACTAATATAGATCAATGATTGACCCAGTATCACATTCTGTAGAAATTTGAGTTAGTAGTTTTGGTATCCCAGACCGCGCTTGAATGTGGCAAGTGAAACTGGAGAAAGTCAACCCTCAAAGGGGACTAAAAAAGAGATTTCATTCCACAACACCGGAGCGATTGATGGGCACGAATGCAAGTACAAACACCCCTACGACGTATTTACATACAACTACTAAGGATAATCTCATACTTTGTACGGCAAACATCACGTGGTAGAGGACAAATCGTCGTGGCCACGGACTGCCGAAAAGTATAAGAAATCCTTTGGAGTTATATTTATACAGAGGGATATGTACAAGTGACAAGGGAAGAACAACTATCATATCATGATCGATAAGAGAAGGAAACTTATATAGGGACATTGGATCAACATAATTACACCTGACTAACACAAGTTGGTATGGACCCAGTATCACCTAAAGAAAGTATATTTGAATTAGGGATATTGGATCAACATAGCCACGTCTGATTAACTTAGGTGGGTATGGACCCAGTATCACCTCTAGAAAATTGGATTGAATTAGGGACATTAAATCAACATCACCACACCTGACTAGCACAGGTGGATATGGACCCAGTATCACCTATGAAAAATAGATTTGAATTAGAGACATTAGATCAACATCACCACACCTGACTAACATAGGTGGGTATGGACCCAGTATCACCTATAGAAAGTGGATTTGAAATTATTGGTTTTGATATCCCAGACCACGCTTGGGGTGACAAGCGAAACTGGGTAAAAGAATAACTCTCGAATCATGACTGATAGAAGAAAGAAATTTAAATAAGGATAGTGGATCAACATCTCCACACCTGACTAGCGTAGGTGGGCATGGACCCAGTATCACCTCTAGAAATGGGGGTTTGACTTATTGGTTTTGGTATCCCAGACCACGCTTTAGGTGACAAGTGAAACTGGGTAGAACAATCTTTCACAAAGGAGGGACAAATCAAGGGCTTTATGTGCTAGCATTAACATGATTGGCATGCACAAATATAAGGACAAGTATCCCTACGACATCTTAGTGTATCCCCTTTAAGGATAGCCTTATACTCTTCGAAGCGAAGATCATGTGGTAGAGGACAAATCGTCGTGGCCACACAGACTGCCGAAAAGTAGAGAGGATCCCTTCAAGGAATACGAATATAGAAGGATATTTATAGGAGGTAGGAAAATAACCAACAATAGTAGAAAAAGTGTCATAAGATTTTTTTTATGGGAATCCTTGACTCTAATTCCACACATCTGATGGGGATTAGGTTGCTTGCTAGTAGTCTGACGTCAGAAAACTACTTCCTCATCTGAGCTACTATCAACAACTAATCCTCCCTTAGGTATCAAATACCTACAAAAGGTCGGAAGGTGTCGGGGTCTGCTCAGCGATCTCAGGGTGAGAAAGCAGAACAAACACAAAACCCGACAGGAGAAAGAGAATTTGATAGGATATGAAATAGCCTATAAGGCCTGAAGAAAAGGGACCAAAACTAGGGGAAAGCCTAGCCAAGAAGGGAACTTAACTAAGAAAAGAATCCTATCTAAGAGTAGGAAGAACCTAATCTAAGGAGCACTAAACCCGGAGTGCACACAAAAGAAGATAATTTAACATCCAAAGATGGAGAGAGAAACCTGTCCCACCGTGGTCGCCAGAAATCTGTGGGTCTCCGAAAGGATTCCGCTCGTGCGGTTCGAATGCAAAGAATACGATCACACTATCCCGTAGGACAAAATGGTTGTAGACCTTTACAATCGACACAAGCAGGCCGATGGAAGAGCAGATGGAGTTATAGATACGATTAGCCATGGAGGATAGCGGCTTTCACCTACCAACCTCGATGGATAATAATATCTATAACCCAAAAGTTCACGAGATTTCCCCTATTCGATACATCAGCGTCGAATAGGGTTTATTTGATTGTGGGGATCGGTTTCCTACGGGCGCAAGCCCCCGTAGTTAATTACATCCTAAGCCTTGACTTAGGAAAACTCTCGATTAAGGATGTTAGATTATCTCCTCTAATGGGTTTAGTGCAAGGGGATTTCTAGGCTTCGGCATAATAGGTATGCTAACTCACAGGCCTAAAATGACCCTAATGGTCTACTAGGGCTCACAGAAGGGGGCAAGCTTTGACCTATAGGGGCCAAAGCTTTCGTTAGTGAACACCGTAAGGCCAAGCTACCTGAACATGCTAGACATACCTATCAACAATCGTGTGTGATGTGTAGGCAATATCGATCATGACTAAGAAATTTGCTTTACATAGTTGGATTCTACATGATTGTTGGCGGCTGCACTTACAAGTATAGCAATGCTCCCGATTGTGGCGCTGCATTAAAAGCTCCAAGCTGTGAATTATCCATTGTACGTGCGCAAGACAAGTGAAAGAAAATTACACAATGACGCTACGACTCGCTCATCAGAATAAATGCATGTAAGTAAGTGAGAATGTTAAACAAACAAGGAAATAGGGTAATAACAGCAATTATTAAGCATGGTGCATGTGTAAATAACTGACATAACGAAGAGAAAATGGTAGCCTAATAACTAGACTAGAAGGTCGTGGTCTACAAACAAGTATAAGGTGTGTGAGGCTAGTCAGTTTGGATAGGTCTAATGTAGGATGATTTATTGAAGTTGCTCTACATTTTATTTGTTGAGGGGCAAAGGAAGATTTCATTTGGAGTTTAAACATTAATTCTTAGGATTGATTTTTAGAGATATATTTTCTTAGTTGATTGATTATTTTTGTTGGTTGTAAATTTAGAAAAAGAAATGTAGATTAAATATGTAATATCATAAGTGATTGACTAAGCCAGTAAGAACCTAATTTTAAAGTTTCATGCACTCTTGAATCCATTCGGTGGCGTTGATGCACCAGCGAAGGAAAGCTCTAGCGGACACTTAGCCCCGCAGCCCGAGTTAGTTCCTCCAATAAACTTCAATTCTGGAAGTGGTTTTATATATTAAAAGGTGTTTTGTTAGATTGATTTTAAAAGATACAAGTTAGTCTAAGGTTTTGATCCTTTAATGAGTCTTTATTGTTCTAAAGAAATTTGTTTCATATTTATCCCCTTAATTTTTTGTCTACAGCTTTTAGCTTTTAGATGTTAGGGATCTATATTATTAATTTGTTGAAGCCTTGATTCAGATATTAAGTCTTAAGCCTTGAGTTTTAATAATTTATAAATATAATAATACTTTGATTAAGAATTAAATATTTTAACACATTTTAAGGGTTAGGTTATATTAAATGGTTGGTGATTATTAATGGATTAAAGAAACGAAAAGGCTAAAAACTAGGAAGACGTGTCGCAAGTTTATAGTTTGGTGATGTCTCTATCCTAATAAGGAGCAATTCCACCTGAAGATGCATATGG
>NW_021319889.1:977491-983150 GCF_001605985.2 Dendrobium catenatum | reverse complement strand
TTTTCTAAGACCCAGTCCTTAATTTTTGTCCTTAGATGTCACTAGAGTTGTAGGGATAAAAGGAGGTTTTGTTTTCTAACCCTTAGGACTTTCATACGAGTGTCACTAGGTTTAGGAATTTATGCATGAAAGTATGATAATAAATAGCAATGCAGTAGAAAGAAAAGAATGAAAATTACAAATAAAAGGGATATATGCATTGTTGTTTTGGACACACTTCTTTAAAGACAAGTGTATCCTAAAGCAATATTAACAATGCCCTTTGATGTTCCCACAATCCAAATGAGGCACTTGATACAAACCCGACTCTACTACCCAACCTATTTTCCCTACCAAACTTAAGGCAAACAGGGGAAGCTCAAGTTCCAAAAAGAAAACAAACTAGACCTGAAGCATTACCTCTTTCTACCCATCACATTCTTCCAAATTTATATTTTAAAGGAGAATCATTAATAAAAGATAGAAAACTTATGTAAGGTAGACTACCCCATCCCAAAAAGAGAGATTAAGAGAACTCTCCAACACAAATCTATTCTACAAAAGTTGCTAAACCCAAGTCTAACTCATGAATTTTTTTTATTTTTGTTTGAATGAAAAGCTACAAGAAATTCTACACAAATCATTTATCACAATCTCTTCTTTCTTTTCTTTTATTTTGACACAAAACTCTACAAAAATCACCTACGAAAATCCCCTCTTTTGACACAAAATCCTACCCAACAACCTATAATCAAGTGCCTCCTTTCATTTGGAGTGGGGTAGAAAACACAAGGCTTTCCAACAAGAAAGTTGTATAAAACCACTCGTTGTAAAGCCTTCATGAAACTCGTCACATAAAACCTTCTAAAACAAAACCAATATAAAGCTACCCATAAATCATCTCAACATAAGTAAAACAAGACTCTTTTCCAACAAAAAGCGAATTCATAAAACTCATTACAACCTTCCGATACAAAACAAATCTAAGATTAACTATAAGTCCACTTGACATAAGAAAACCATATTCTTTTCAATCACACGACGATCTACAAAACTTTAAAACACATGGTAACAAATGAAATCTTGAATAAAAAAAAGGCTCCGTAAGGTTTATCACATGAATTTATCAACACTTTACAAATCATTATAATATGTTAACTTTACCAAAAAAAAAAAAATCTTTCAAGGAATACATATCTGCCGCTAATCAAAGTACAAAAGTTATCATAAACCTTCAATTTTATTTCAGAAACTACACATCAATTGATCTCATGTTTCATAAATACCTTCATTACCAACCATATCCTTCTCTGTTAGATATAATCATTTAACTTCATGTATATGTTGGCAAGTCTCATGCCCTCTCATCATGAGCCAAAACGATTCATTTATTGAATATATAAAATAAAATGTCACCATGGGATTGTAATAAGATGCATCAGATTCTCTTAGTTCCACAAGTTGATCAATAACAAAAAGAAACTATCATTTATCTATGAATTCACATCAACTAACTTTTCTGTATGGTGAACATAATCATTTGGCTAAGCCTCATCTTAGAAATAAGTCAAAGGAAAAGTGCGGAAAGAGCTGAGCCTATGCCATTAACTCCATAACAAATACCCAACAGTTTGCAAGGTTATTAGAAACATGGATGAAAACCATCATGAAAAACAAGCAAAGCACACCCATCATAATCACAAGAGGCATTTTTGACATATTGCATCAAGAGAACTATGAATAAGCTTAGCCAATATAGCCATATCTAATATAACAACATGGAAGGAAAATGATATGAAACTTTTTATACTAAATCTGCTCACAAAACATTTACTTAAGAAATCTCATATATAAGTCTAGGTGTTATGGGTTACTACTAACCAAACAACACTTTTTTTTTTGGGCATTCCGTCGAACACTTAAGGTGCAATGCTTGAGAGATCACATAAAACAAACTATTGTACACAAAGATTCATACACTTATTATATCACAATCTTATCAATGATCTACACAAAGGAACGCTTCATGATTCATGTAATCAATTCAATAAGAAAGCACCCATATATACGTATAGAAAAGAGAAGCAAGAGAATGTTAAATTTCAGATTTTTTTTAAATATAAGCAAAACATCTATAATAATTTTTTATCATAAACAATATGATTACATATTTTGAGGAGAAATCAACATGGTTTCTCACTAACTTCCACGATCTACACAAAGCTTGCTAAGATTTTGGAATGAAAAAGAACGATTATAATCATCTCGAAACTTGAAGATCAAAATGACAGTGAAGGAAATAGATTGAGTACAACTCCATATCAATACAAATACGCATGCTTCTTTTCATACTTCGCAAGAAAGAACAAAAAGAAAATGTCTTACTTTATATAATTGATCTGATGCATGGCAACCAAACTAACTTCATGTGTTTCTCTATATGAAACAAAGAAAGGATGAATACATCCCCACTTATCCAACGATTCTGTAAATCTTTGATGTCAAATATGCATGCTATCAAATCATAGCCTTATGCCCAAGGCTTCCGTAAACCAACCCTTCATTGTAGTTATTAACCTTTTTACGAAATATGCGAATACATCACTCAAAGCTAAATAACAAATAATTGTGGTAAATGCATCCTTAATCACAGTGGAGACAAAACCAACCATTTAAACTTTCTTAAAACAAGGCTTCAACACATAGCAAGTCTCTTTGAAACATTTCCTCAAATAGTTAGCCTAAACTATTTAAGCAAAGAGTATAGAACTATAAATTTAAGATCCATGCCACCTTATTTCACATCTCATAACGAAATAATTTGTGATAACAAAATATGAATCATAATAGAAGGATGGAGCAAATGTCATTTGGTGCCAATATGAATACCAAATCTATATCATACATGCTAAAAGTAAGGCAATGAGAGAAGGTGTATGCAGGTCATTGCATCCCAACAAACGATCAAACTTGTTCCTAGATTTTTTTTACATTCAAAAGCTAAGATCATAAATAACATAAATCACCTCGAAGGCTTAGTTCATTAACTGCAAACTCATCCATCTTAGATTTTTTTTTATTTTTTAGAACAATTAGGGATTTAGAGGAGGATGCATATTTGAATAGACATGGATCTCATATACAAGGAAACCAAACAAGTTCTCTTTAAGCAACCTAAATCAATATGTGTTGTTTACATGTTTATCTTTCTTTAGTAAGCATAACCACAAACATCTTAAGTGCATATTTTGATAACCAATAAAATATCCTCGCATGATTTCTGACAACCTCTACATGAACTCCCATTATCATGTGATTCCATCTACAAACAAATGCAAACTCCATATGCAAAGAACTCATTTACAAATAATATAAGTCCACATACAAATTTCATCTATATCTCATGAAACTATCAATGGCTAACAATAACCATTACCAACACTCAAGAGGGGTAGGACACCATGTGGTAAACAAGTAGAGGTAACAAAACTAAGCAAACAAAAATGGTGATGAATACATTGTCCAACCCATTGCAACAACGATCTAAGCCATGGAGCAACAAATTTTAAATATTTAAAAGAAACATGTATATACCAATGTCAAATCCATAGAATGATGAATCTTTAATTCATGCATGAGATTCCAAAATATATGAAGTAAACCACCAACACAATACTGAAAGTTTAAATATTCAAGGCTAGGTATGAGCTTTAGTTCTAACCATTAATCTATAAAAATGTTTAGAAGTCTTAAGCCTTCCTCAAACTATTATGCCGGCACCACGAACGACAAAGCTTCAACAACTATAATTAAATCAAAATCTCTCGCACCACATAAAGAGCTGATTCCGAGATAAGTATTTAACGTTTCCAAGCATATAATCTTTCATACCACATAAGTGGAAGATGCTTCAAATGTAGTGAAAGTAAGAGATGGAAGACAATAGGCATATACTTAAAAGAAAACTCAAATGGCATCGCAATCTCTCGAATGAGATATCCAATGCCTACAAAACACTTTGTACCACTATAAGTTATGAGTTACGACCAAAAGAGAACCCCAACTTCAACAAAAACATCACAACCTTCCTCTAGTGGCATTTGAACAAACGCTTGATATGCAATGTTCATGAAATCACATAAAAGAAGCTAGCATAGAGATTTAATTTGCACACCTAGTAGATTGGCATCCTCTAAGTAATCTACACAAAACAAACTTCATGATTCTCACGACAAATCACTTATAAGAAGTCATGGAAGCAAATTCAAAGACCAGAAAATAAAGAACACCTCATTCTCAGATTTTTGTAAAGAGATCAAACATCACACATTCTTTTAAGCTACTATGATGAAGTAGACAAAAGTAGAAGGGGTAGAGGATGAGGGGAAGAAATGGAAATAAGAAGAAGGAGAGGGAAAGAAGAGACGGAAGGTACTCACCTTGCAAAGAGAAGGAGAGAGGAACGGCAGCTAGGTCAAGAGCCTAATCCTGTTCTTGCGTGCAAGGAGCGATGGGAGCAGAGAGATCGGGTCGTTCATCCGGATCGGCGTCGGACGAGGCGACGGGATCGGTCCAAGCTCGCAAAACCGAGAGGGAGGGAGTCGGGGTTCCGGCCTCTGGTGTCGTGCGAATCACAGGGAGATGGGAGAAGGAGAGGGAGTGGAAGTCTGCTCCATCTAGGGCTCACAAAACCAGAGGAAATAGATAGGAGGCTTCGGCCTCCTTGCTTCTGCGAACACCGAGAGAGAGAGGGGAGCGGGGTCTAGCCTGGATGTCCCAATAGGGAGGTATCGGGAGCCAGGGGGAAGCCGGTGCCTGGGGCCGATGGAATGGAGAAAACCAAAAAAAAAAGAGGAGTAAGGTCTCGCCTGCCCCTTGACCAGAGACCGTTCATCCCTTTGTTCGAGCAGGCCTTGTTGACCTCGATTTTGTCAAACCATTGGACATGAGGGACTAGGTTGACCAGGTCAACTGTTGACTTGGTCAACCCAAGGCTTATTGGGTCAATTTTGACCCATTAAGGCCTTTTGAGCCCAAATCAAAATCCAAGCTCACTCATGGCTCAATCACTCTTCCCCTTGAGCCTAATTGACTAGGTTGACCAAGCCAATCATTGACTTGGTCAACCCAAGTCATAATAGGTCAATTATGACCTATTAAGGCCCATTTAAGGCCTAATTAATTCCATTAAACTCCTCCCCTTGATTTCAAATCAAAACCACGGCCAAAACCGCCCCTTTTCCCTCCTAATTACCCTTAGATTCGATCTCAGCCGTTAAGATTAACCCCAAGGCTTTAAATACCAAAAATTAGGTCATTAGGGGGATCTTTTTTTGCTCTTGCTTTTTGAAGAGACCGCCTTAAGCCTTCAAATTTTCGGAGAGAGCTCCTGCACCTTCCCTTCACCTTTCCCAATCAGATCCCGACCTGCTCGAGCCGCCGGCGACTAGAAGTCCGGCGAACCCGAGCGTGAACCCCTTTCGGCGTGAATACCGTTCGATCCAGGCTGTTTTGGAGTCGGAGTTCAAGAGAAGAATTGTTCTAGACGATTCCACGAATCCAACGAGCCCAAGATCGCCCGAATCCACCGTGTGGATTGAGGTAAAACCTAAACCCTAGTCTAGGTCACTTAGGGTTAATTAGCGTTGTTGTTAGCATGTATTGATTCAAAATAAAAACC
>NW_021319889.1:968609-976396 GCF_001605985.2 Dendrobium catenatum | reverse complement strand
TTGCAATTTTTTTTTTTTTTTTTTTTTTGAGGCCAAATGAATATTATGTTAATTTTAGAGCAATGACAAATACAACACATAAAATTTAGCTATTTACAAAACAAATATTTTATTACATCTATTTTTTAAATTCTCACATAAATATAAATATTTGTAATACAATTTTAACTTATACTTTTTAATTTTATTAAGCTTTTAGCAATTTAATTATGAATTATATAAACACATGACTTCAATACTTAAGACATATAATATAAATATTAATTTTATAAAGACATAAAATTTAAATGTTTTTTTTTTTTTATAACGACAATTTCAACAATTCCTTTGCAATCAGTGAGAGATTATTCTGTGCGGTCGTCGAACATAGTTTATCGTCCAAAGACCAATCAGAACACGCCACGTAGCAGTACGTAGCTCATTACTGAGTTGTGCAGAGCCGTGATACCGAGCAGGATACAAAAAATCATACAGTACATTCTGATTAATCTTCGAACTATGTTCGACATCTACAAAATATAATTTCATGCAATTCAGCCCACCTAAAAAGAATATTGCCGAATTGCGTTTGGTTGACCGCTTCTCCGACGTCATCGAGATCTCATCGTGCCCACCTTCGCTATTCTACGTTGGACGAGATTTACCGTCGCTGTCGCGTGCGGAGCAGCTCCATATTTCTTATGTGTCTATTACGTTGGCATATATGCTGCGGGACCCACGTCCGCTCTGCCTATCATGACTGTACGCTCACCCGCGGATCCACTGTGTTGACCGCTGACTCCCCTACCCTTCGCTTGGGTCTATCGCTTGCGTTTACACATGTAGCCATTGACGGTCGACTTTGATCGGCTGTTTAGTACCAATAGCAAACAGCTTACGTATGCATCACGGAAGGACCGGAGCTTAAGCGCGAAATTATTAAAACTGCATTATGGTAAATGTTGATTTATTAAAATAATAATAATTTCCGAGCACGACATTGGCGCTCTCATCATAAGTTAATTAAACCTTAGTAAAATAAATTAAAGGTCACATTTTTAAAATAGGTGTTGTAAAGTTTTAATTATGTAAATAAATATTAAAAAAAATTAAGCTGGTAAAGTCGCATATCAAACGAGCGACCGACTTTTAATTCAATTTTGTTAAATCATGTGATCCATAAAAGACTTATGGAGAACGGCGAGTTGCTACAATAAAATTTAATTGAATCAATTATATAAATAAAAAGAAAATTAAATTAGATATTTTTTACTTGGTATAATTAAATTATTGATATATTAATAAATAACTAAAATAAAAGTATTTATTTCTATAATATTAATTATTATTTCAATATTGATATTTTATAAGAAAGTTTTAGTTTCATCATTTTATTAATTAATAAGATTTGTCCAATATACAAGAAATTGTTTAAGAAATGAAAATATTTTAAAAAATGTTTGCATATTTAATAATGATAAAACTAAAACTTTCATCTAAAATAACAATAATGAAATCATTATTAATATTATAAAATATTAACTTTAATTTTCATTATTTATTAATATATCAATAATTTAACTATAATTAGGCATAAATACATAATTTATTATTCTTTTTATTAGTTAATTGAATTAATCAAATTGTATCAAGTCGCTCGTTTAACGAGCAAATTGCTACATAATCCGTTAGCATGCAAATCTGAGTTAGCAGCAAGTCGCTTCATTTGATGAGCGATTTTAGCTACTTTTGTTTTTTTAACACATAGTTGAAATTTTAACAATACCAAGTTTAAAAATTTGCCCTAAAATAAACTCATTATGCATATTAGTTACATATATTTTAATAGATAGTCGATACAATGTAGGGGTGTTATTTTCGGGTCACAAGTCATGTTCGAGTCGAACCCGGTACTGATCCGGCACTGCTCATATTACCAGACTACGATCCTCCGAACCATGTCGTTATATTATAATTATTCTTTTTTATCCCTTAGCTATGATTTTTCACTGTTTTATGGTCATTTCATCTCGCTATGATCCTGTCATAACCTTCGTTGGACAATAATGCTCCAACTTCTATGACCCGAAAAATTATTATGTGCGGTGTCCTGATACATCTTGAGGCCAATCAAGACACGTCATGTCACCCAATACATAATGCATTGGATGACATGGCACGTCAAGAGAACGATTCAAACTCTCTATAAAATTATCTCTCCTAGGCCCACCTATGATTCTTGTACCACTATATCTCACAATTATTTGAAAAAAAAAACCTACATCCCAAGGCACATCTCTGACTTCTAAAATCCCATCCTGCATCTTCTTAATCCAGAACCGCAAAACCCACGTGATTCACCACATTGCTGGAAAGTTTCTCTAGAAACCTAAGTTTTTTTTTTTTTTTTAAATTAATTAATTATTACGCTCAAATCAACGCAAGTCGGCAAGCCCAGCTACTTTCGTGTCCTCTTCCTCCACCATGAGATTCGTCGATCCTCCTCGATTCCACGTCGCCAACAGAGATCTCCACACAATTAAATCTGCTTTTGTTGGTCCGATTAATTATGCTGGACTTCGCCTGTCTTCATCAGATCTTCACACGCGATCACCTTCTGCCCCATAAGCTCATCTCCAATCTCCAATATCTGTCTCTTACAGTGCAACTAGCCGCCCTTATGGAAGTTCCTTTCTCTGAACGATGTTGCAGGCTTTGAAAGAGCGGGCTTCCACTCTCAGTGGCCAGCACTGCATACTTTGAATCTGGTGGTGATCGAGATTCCTGAAGTATTTGCTTCATAAAGGAATCGCATCTATTCCCTTATTCAAATCCACGCTCGCTCAGATTCCTGAAGCTATGCAGCCCAAGTGTTCGATGAAATGCCAATAGAGGGCCCAACCATTTACGTAAGATGTTACCAACCTGAAGCAACTTGGGAAAACGAAAACTAACCTAATATATATTAATTTTCCATTTTGCAAGCAAACATGACGTGGTTACATCATCTTCAATAAAATAAATAGAAATTCTGTATAACAATATTGCATCGATCACAACGTCAGCCAACCATCCAAAATCCTGGAGTTTTTTCCTCCATGTCTTCTTCTTATTCTTTGTCTTTAATTATCTTATATTAGAGTTGAATTTTATATTTGATCCTCCCAAAGGTTATCCATTTGTAATTCGAGCCATTAATTTTCAATTATATTATTGAAATTAGTAAGTATTTCATGAGTTGATGTAGTCATAATTGAATCAAAATAAATTTGAGAACTGAATTATTAAGTTTTTTTTTTTTAATTTATTTTTTTGTATCGAATATGAGTTTTATATTTTATTAGTTTTTATCTAGTTTAGGGTTTAATTAGGGCTATAAGTGTGTCAAGTTGATTGATGAGTAAGCTCGAGCTTGATTTGATAAATAGCTCATGAGCCGACCTCGATGAGCTAACGAGGCAAGCTCGAGCTAGCTTTGACTTGATTCGTTATCTAGCGAGCCAATTCGTTATTAATAAAAATTGCACTTAAAATATATTAGCATTTAGGATTTTAAGTATAAATTTATTAAAAATAGTTAAAATTTATATAGCTTACTTTTTATTAAATTTCTTTTAATTTCATATTTTTATCAAATAAAATATTATTACTAAAATTATACTTCATATATTCAGCTTTAGATCTGCCCAAACAAAAGCATTTCGACTTTAAAGTTGACCTCCATAATTCAAGTTTACATTCAAATTTGAGAGGTTCATATGGTACAAGTAAAACTTTACAAAATTTCTAAAATGGTTCAAATTCTACTACACACATTTAGAAAAAAGAGTAGAGAAAATGTCATAAAATTTGAAGCATTCACACTCAAAGAAAATCAAAAGGAGAAGAATATTAATGTAATTATAATATATTTAATTTTAAATACAAAATAAAATAATAAATATTAAAATGTTGAAATTAAAACAGCAAAAAAAATCTATAAAGGTGGCCTTTTTGGTGGAAAAATTGTATCAAATAATGTATAAAATAAATATTTTATATTCATACACAATAATTATCTTATTGATTTTTTATTTAGATTTTGTTTGGTACTATTTTTCTATTATTTTTAAGACAGTTTTTTAGTATAAAAATTTTTAGTTGAAAAAAATTTACTAAAAAAATAATAAAAAATTTATCTCAAACTAAACATTTGTCATTTGTTGTAATATTACATAAAGACATAAAAGCTAGAAAACATACCAATAAAAATATAAAATATTATGACATAGAAGTTAGAAGTTCACCTTTCATTGCGTCATGAATGAGCTGTAAATAATCAGCAAAATATTTGTTCCTGAAATTTATGAGACTCTGGGGGGCTATTTGAAAATGACAGAAATGGATATATACATATATAAATATAGGCCGGCAAATTCAATTTGTTTATTTGGAATAAACTTTGTTTTTAGGTGGAATAATTCTAATCTCTTGGTATATTTTTCATGTAATAATTACTGCTTTTTTAATTAAATTATATTTAAATTAAAATAATTTCAGCTAGTTATTTGATATATTTTAAATCAATAAATTGATAGTCATTTTTTCATTTTTCACATCCACCTCTTCTTGTTTTAGGATATTCCAAAATAAATTAATTTATTAAGGAATAATGCATTTCATGTAAATTTAAAATATGAAAATCTAAATAGAGTACTGCAACAAATTATTTAATTTTTTTGTAATCTTAAAAATTTAAAATTAGAGAGATCTTTACATATTTATTATAAAAATCCTTTTTATTTTATATATAGCACAAAACTTTTATGTTTATTTATATATTTCTAATATATGAATTAATATATCATCAAAAATTTTTCTTGATTAGGCGCAAATCTGAAGGCGAAATCAAGTTGGAAACTTTTGAAATTAAATCTAGGACTATTTGAACTTCGATTTCAGCAAATTTATGGTTGAATCGAACGTCTTAGAAATACAAACCCAAAGACAACAACTTCGACTCAATCCGAGCCCAAATGGGTTCAAATCGAAGATTCAAAGCATATTTGGAAGGTTCAAACCATAGTTTGGATTAGAAATGGTTTCCAAACACGACATTCTTATAGTGGAATCGAGCGGCTCGACGAGATGAATCCAACGAGCCCAAAATCGTTGAATTTTGACATCATTAAGACACTCAAATATTCCATAAATAGTCTATGATCAAAGGAGCTGATATCAGCCATCAATTCAAACAACTCCTTACTTATCCGTGGTCTTCCTCTTATTTACTCGCCATGCCGCTCTCATAAAACTATAAATAAACCTCTCATTCTTCATTGAGAAGGGAGGAGGAAAGAGGCCCAAGCAAGAAGAGAAGGAAAAAAAGGAAGAGTTCTCTTGCCACCAAACTAATTCTCGATCACCTCCTGGCCACCGACGATTGATGCGGGTCGTCGGACTTCCACCCGTCGCCAAATTTCTAGCTGACGCCGGACTTTCGCCAATCTCCAAATTTCTACCTATCGTCGGACTTTCATCAAACTTATATCCGATGTCGGACTTACGCTTGCCTCAGGATTTCTACCATACGTCGGACTTCCACCCGTCATCGGACTTCTACCAGTTGTCGTACTTCTGCTCGTCACCGGACTTCTGTTAGACTTCTACTCGACATCGAACTTCCACCAGTTGCTGGACTTCTGTCCATCATCAGACTTCTCCCAAATGCGGAACTTCTGCCCATCTTTAAATTTCTACCCGACGTCATACTTTCTCTCATCGTCGGACTTCTCCCTGTCGCCCGACTTTCGGCGGACTTCCGTCTGTCACCAGACTCCTACTTGACGTCGGATTTTTACTCGACGTAGCACTTCTGCTCGTCGCCGGACTTTCATCAGACTTCTACCGACACCAAACTTCCGTCTGTCACCAGGCTTCTGCCTGTCGCCGTACTTTCGCCAGACTTCTCCCTGATGCTAAACTTTAACCCGTCGTCTGACTTCTGTTTGTCGTTGGACTTTCGTCGGACTTCTGTTTGTCGTTGGACTTTCGACGGACTTCTACCCTATGTCTGACTTCCATCCATCGCCAGATTTCTACCTGATATTGGATTTCCGCCCATCAATAGTCCTACTAACCTCATTCACTAGACAGTAGTCTTTTCGACCACTATCGCCTGTCGAGTACGATTCTTCTGAACTTGGTCGCCCGCCAACTATGCTCATTCTAACCTCTGTAACTAGATAACAGTCCTTCCGACTTTCGCCAGCCGTCGACTACGGTCCTTCTATCCTCGATTGCTGGACAACGGTCCTTCCGACCTCCGTCGCCAGCCAATAGTCATTCCGACCTTCGTCGTCTGCTGACTACGATCCTTCCAACCTCCTTCGCTATATAATGTTCTTTCTGACATCCGTCGCCTATCGACTATGGTCCTCCCGACCAAACGAACAAGTCAATAGTAATTGTTACCTCGCAATGTAACACATTATGAATGATGCATATTTATTACATTAAAGCAAGGCCTTTTTTCAAGGAATGACCTCATTTTTAATCAACTGTAAATACCAGTAGATTCATTCAAACTCGATTCGACCTCATGAGTTTCCTCTATTTTCATTGGGTTTTCTACATAACAATATTGGCCTCATATGAATAATATACCATCTTTTATATCTATTTGTGTGCTGGATCTTCGTACAACTTAACATTAAGACATTAAACTTTATATTTCTCTACCGCCGCTAGTACTCCAAAATGTCACATGAATCACACTAATATTTATACAAGAAAATATGCATTGTATTTTAGATAAATTAAAGTTAGTGATAGTTTTTATAAATAATTATAAATTTAAAATATTAGCTATATAAATTAATACAAAATTTATAATATGCATATAATCTCCTAAATTTTATGAATAAAAATTAGACGACATGGTCATGAATCTCCGGAATGATGATGATGATGATGATGATGATGATGATGATGATTTCTCATGGAATTCATGTGGGTCAGTATGTCCAATCCCATTAAACTAATTTGCGACGGAGCACCTGCCCCTGCGACCAAGTGCAACCACTAAACTGTTCCAGCATCTTATACCACTCCATGACGTCACCCTCTGGGCCCCACTCAACGACAAAACACGCGCATCCGCGTCATCACCTTGGCTGGAGCCACACGGCCTAACTGCCGCCCAGGTCAGACTCCCCGAAATGACGTCACCCTCCCCCCCATCCTGCTCCCTTTATATACGCCGATCCCGCAAGCCCTTCTCTTCCACCATTTCTATGCGACCGAATAAACCTCAATGCAACAAATGCAGCGAGCGGCTTTTCCCTCTTCGCCGTCATCATCTTCTTCCTCCGGCGGCGGCGTAAAGACGGCGGTGGAGGAGACACCGGTGGTGGTGATTGCCCGGCGAGGTTGCTGTATGGGACACGTTGTGAAGCGGCTGCTTCAGGGACTGGGGGTTAGTCCGGCAGTGTGGGAGATCGTCGGAGAAGCAGAGGAGACGGCGTTGAGGGCCGAACTCGGCGAGATGGGGCCCACCGAAGATGAGCAGAGAGGGTTTCCGGTGACTTTGCCGGTGGTTTTTATTGGGGGGAGGCTTCTCGGGGGATTGGATCATCTAATGGCGGCGCATATTTCAGGGGAGCTTGTTCCGAACTTGAAGGAAGCCGGCGCTCTGTGGCTCTAGAACAGAGGATTGATCTTTTTTTTTTGTAAAGAATTTATGATTTGGAGGATTTAGATACTTGACATTCAAAATTTGTGTATTTACACAGTTAACATTAAAAAAAAATAGTACTTTATATATATAT
>NW_021319889.1:931770-968387 GCF_001605985.2 Dendrobium catenatum | reverse complement strand
CTAAACAAGCTAAATTAAAAAAAAAAATCAAATTTTTATTAAAAATTTTAAGAAATAAAAAAAAAGTCTGCACCAAGAGTTGAAAGGTAATAAAAAGATACAATTAATGACTAAAATTACGTTTAACTTTGAGAAATATTTAATTGTGTTTTTTAATTAAAATTTGGATAATTTAATCATAACGAAAAGTTGCATAAATTTTTGTCATCTTTCCAATAATCATAGGAAAAACAAAATCTTTTGAAATAAAAAATCTCCTCTTATTTTCTTCTTAATTTAATATTTCAATAAAAAATATATTTATTTTCTTTCTAATTTCACTCTTTTCAATCTAAATGTTAACTCCATCAAAATATTATAGCTATATATAATTGCAAAGTGGAATTACCCCCACCTACTAATTAATTTTATTTTGGATTTTTAATACCCCAAATATATAAACTTATTGATATCTTAACTTACCCTTAAATATTATTTTTTTTTGTAATAAATATTAATCTTATGATTAATCCTATGATGCCTAAAAAAAAATTAAGACCTAAAAAACTTGTTTTGACTATTTAAAGTACAAAAAAAATTTACACAAAATAAATTAATGAATGAGGTGGGTAATTCCGCAATTGTCAATAACTTCAAAATATTCTGATAAAATTTTTAACGAAGATATTTTTTTCCTTAAATTTGCTTTAAGATTGATGATTATTGCATCCTAACCAAAATTTACCTATGATATTCTGATCCAATTCCATAACACCAGAAATCTCTGAAGAGAGAATGATGAGCAGAAGCTAATGGCAGTGCCTTCTTTCCATCTCGTTTCCTGCTAAAAAACAAGCAGAAACCTTATTTCCACACAGAAACTGTTAAGATAAAAATCTACAAGGATCTGCAAGCTCTCTGTAGCTCAATCTATCATGGCTATACCGAGAATTCATCAGAACGAATCCATCCATGAATCAAAATCATCCATCTGCGCTTTCGAGTCTGGATTGGAAGAACAAGCCTCGGACGAAGCCGCTCCATTTTGAATTGCTATGGACTTTCGCCCTCCAAGAAGCTCATCAATGGAGCTTGAACTAGAATGCGGCTGGAAGCTGTTTGTAGTAGAAAACATTGGAGCTGGAGCTCTAATGTGTTTTTGCATTTTCAGGATTGATGAGGTTTCAGCAAGCAAATCATCAATTGAATCATCTATTGAGGTTGCCACTGTATTCTTTGAAGGAACCTGACCTTGATCAATTGATTGTTGCTGCATTGGATAAAAGAAATCAGAATTTGGAGAATTATCTATTGCATCTGCTGGCTGTTTTCTATTGACATCTGATTTCCAATGCAATGGCAGAGATTCATCAAAAGAGATCTTAGAAGAAGGTTTATCCTGAATGGAGCCTGAAAGACCGATTTCTTTGAATGATTCAAGAAGAATGTCAAGCTCTGCTTCTGCTTCTCTAACCTTCAATGTAGAGCTTTTGCTGATATTTCCTAGTGATTCTTCAGTTTCTCTTATATCACAGGGCTGCCCTGAATTTGTACCAACTGTTGTTTCTTGGTCATTTCCTTGTGCGGGATAAGCTTGGGAGATGTTTGGATTGGGGAAAATAGTGGTGCTGGGGTCCTCAGTATGGCCAAGCAAATTTGGTTCTTCCATATTTTGTTCTGCGCCAATCTCCTCAAGTTTTTCTGATTGAAAAGACGATGAACTACCTTTTGAGTCATCAAAACGCTGTCAAAGAACAGGAAGAAAGAAAAAAAAATGAGGAAACATTTTACATAGAGTATTAGATTATTCCTTAAAATACGGGCAGGGCAGTTCAATTCAATCTCCAAACGCACCATGTAAATTTGCATTTGATAGATACCTTGCAAGCATGATCAGAAATAAGATCCTTTGTATTCTTGAAAGTAGCAAAAAAGGCGATAATGACAGTTTTTTCTGTAGGTAATGTAAGGCAATGGTAAGGGCAGAAACCCAAAGCAAAGGCCCAGGCAGGATACAAGCTTTAGAACCTTGGCTAGGCTTCTTTTTCATAGAAACAGACTAGCACTTGAGCACCACTACGCCAAAATTAGTTCTTGAAGTAATATTATAAATTTATAATTACTTTGTACGATACCACGGCAGGCTCTTAACTTCTAGATTTGGATGCATGTGACGCTTTTGTTTGTAAAATTTGGACTATATGATAAACGTTTCAAAAGAAAACTGATGCTACCAACCAAATCTCTTGGTATGGTGTTTCTCTTGGGCCAAAACAGTCAGAAAACTATAAAGCTTGCAACAACATTTTTGAGCATGCTTCAGACTATAGGTAACAAGAATTAGAGTTTCTCAAATCTATAATATTTACTTTCGGGATTGAGGACCCGCATCAGAATCCAGATTTATATTTTATCAGATTAAGCCTGACAATGATTCATTTAGGTGGGGGCAGAAATAGCCTTAGTTTTTTTATCTTGGCCTGCTACCATGGTAAGAGAACCATCAACAATGATGATTTTATTGTCACTTGGGCAAGGATTATAGTTGATGAAGTGGGTAGGTGAGTGTGTCATGTGATCTATGACTCCTGAATCAATGATCCATAATTCTTTTAAATGATTTCTAGAGACACTTAAACATATGGAAATAGAAAACTTACCTGAAAGTGCAAGAGAGGAAAATGCATTTGATTTTTCAAGGGATACCAGGAGTTATTTTACTTTATCAACATCTTCTTTATTAATTCTCTGAAGCTAGACTGTGTTTCTGAGTTGCGTTGACTTGTCGTATTGTTGACATGTGTTCTTCTTATTTTACTTCTTTGATTCCACTCCTTACTGGAGGATTTTCCATGTATTTTCCAGCACGTCTCATTTGTGTGTCTTGACTTTTGCAATAATTGCACCAAAGTAAGTTTCTATCTTTAAATTTTGAGGAGTCTTTACCTTCTTCCTTCCACATTGCTTCTTTGTTCATCACCATTGCTAAACTTTCAACAACCTTTGGCTCCAACATCACTCATCGTTGGCTTTCTTCAGCGCGAATGAGAGATATGGTTTCATTTAATGATGGTGTCACCTCTGATGTGATGCAACATGCAATGAACAAGAATTGTCTTGGTGAAATTAATGAAAGTGATGAAATCTTCTTGCTAATGAATAAATCTTTGCTTGCTCAAGGTTGAGTTAAGAATTTAATGTTGAGAGATTTAGCAAAGGTAATAAATCACATGCAGAGTTTACGGTAACTTGCAAAATAACAACTAAGCATTTAAGTAATACAAATAGCTAATGATAACAAAGTCCCAAATTTAAAATCTAGATCATTCACCTTGAGGTCCGTCACTCGTTTTGACAGTGGTGGCTAGCGGAAGAGAATTGTAAGTAGACTTAGCGATGCCACTAATAGACAAGTGATCTTGAGAGGACTCGTCGCCGGGAAAGAAGCCGGATTTGGAGGAGCGGGTGGGCGGCCGTCAATGATCCAACGGAGTCCGGACGTTGTTTGCCGATGACGTGTATGAGAGTCGGTAGGATCCGATCCAAGTAGGCTCCAACGGTATCGTCGTCGGATTCAAATCGTTGAAGAACGACGATCGTTGGATGTCGAGGTTGCCGTGAGCGTCAAACACAAGTCCCCATTCTAGCTCCGGATCCGCCATTCATGATAGGGTTGAGTAGAGAGAGCACGAGAGGGGAGTGGGAAAGTGGGCCGGGAGTTTGGGGAGAGAGGGGGTCACGGTTTAGGCGGGCTAGAGGGATTCGGCCAAGGTGGGAATCCAATGGTGGGGAGCAGGAATTCTGAAGTAATTTCAGATTTTGGAGGGTTTAATAGGGTGATTTAATTTGAAATTCAAATTAAATCAAGAAGAAGGAAGGAACGGCCAAGAGAGGGGAATTGGGGGCTGATTTTGTGGAGTTAATAGGGTGATTAGGAGAGAGAGAGAGGAGCCCAATGAAGGGGCCGGCCAAAGAGAGAGAGAAGAGGGAGGAGGGGATTTAAGCAAGTGGGGACCACAAGCTTAATTTCAGAATTTTACCAAAATCTGAATTTAAAATTTCAGTTTTAATAATGGAGGGAGGTTCCTAAATTAAAACAATCAATTGGATTGAATTTGAATTTCGAATTCAAAATTTAATTTCAATTTATTTTGATTGCATGAATTAAGGGGACAATTTAGGAAACATTTAATGGCCAATGAAACTCCTAAATTTCAGATTTCAAATTTGAAAGAGGCGGGGGAGAGGAAGGCGGCGGGAAGGTGGGAGGGGACCGGCGGGCTGGAGCTAGCCGGCGGCTGCTGGGCGGAGGATGGGCCGGCGGGAGGAGCTTTGCAGGCCGGCGGGTTGGGCTGTATAAGCCGGCGGCCTGGCTGGCTCCAAAGGGGTCGGCGGCACTAGGGTGAGAGGAGGAAAAACATAAAGAAATCTGAGAAATTTTTTTTTGCTTTGACTTCCTCACCTCGAATCTCTTCAAAACTCTACCTCCACACAATAATCTTGGACTAAATTTAGAACTCACGAAGAGATCTAGTTCTCCCTTTTGAACTCACTAAGAGATCAAAGGGGAGTGCACTCACAAAGAGAACAAAGGAGAATATTTTTTATTTCAACAAAACTAAGTCATTACAATACATCATGCCTCATATAAGGAGGCCCAAAAATAAAGAAAATGAAAAGACAGAAACGCCCTCAGGGCTACAAAAGCGAAACAATGCCCTCAGGGGCAAACTAGGAAAACAAAAAGTACATGACATAAACTGTAAATGGATCAGAAATAGAGACTCTGGATCGTAGCCGTTGATCTGCGCTGCCGGCGATGGTACACGTGTCGAAATCTGATGTCCCCATCAACCTCTCTGCCAAGGATCTGGACTCTTGATCGAATTCTGCATTTAATCCTACAAGAAAATCATAAACTCTATCTTTTTCAATAAAGTTCTTTAGGATAGCAACATCTTCTTGACATTTGATTTCTATGCATATGTAGTGATCAAGTCATCAAGTTCTTGCCATAGGTATTGTAGAATAGTGGCATACTTTGTCAAGATCTTGTTTCCTTATTTTGTGCTTCTTACTTTGATTTTAACTTCAAAAATTTGAGCAGCATACAGAGCCTTTGAAAAAGTTTGTCTGGTGACATCCCAAATGTCCTTTGTAGTGAAAAGGAACATAAAGCTATCACTAATTTCTGGAGTCATGGAATCCCATGATCATGACATAATCATGGAGTCTACTTCATCCCATGCCCCAAAATTAGGATCTCCTCCTTTTGGTCTTCCTCCGAGGAGGTAGAGTATTTTTCCTTTCCCTTTTAAGTAGGTCTTCACAAATTGAGACCACTTTAGATAATTCTTCCCGTTTAGACAATATGAAGGTTGCATGTTTTGGAGATCACCTCGTTCTTGACGTATCATAGAATCTTCAAATTGATCAATGCTCTAAGATGAATTTTCTTCAGACATAGTGGTATCACAATAGATAGTAATAAAGATTACTTTTAATTATAACAACAATAAAGACCGATTTTATATCAACAATGAAGGCTGATTTTTAGGGATTTAATCATGGTTTGAGGATCAAGGCTTGCACAAATAGTAGTAATGAAGACTACTTTTAACAGTAGTGAAGTCGCACGGGTTCGAGACTCGCGCAATCAGGTCGCAAGCCAGATCAGGTCGCACCGGTTCAGCAGTCACACAAATAGGAGGCTTCGACCCTTTTCTTCGCACGCGTGAGTAGGGAAGATTTGTCCCGCTAGGTCTTCTGTCCCAATTCCTCTTTTGGCTTTGCCGACAGAGCTTCACCCGCAGAGCCCCGTCTCGCAGCTTCCTCTTTTGGCTCCGTCGCTTTGTCTGCTTCCTCTTTAGGCTCCGTCGACTTTGTCTTCTCTGACGTTGTCTGGTTTCGTTTGGCTTCGTTTCCCACGCAAGTAGTCTCCGGCCTTGTTGTGATGGTTTCACTTCCTTTGTTGCTATGATACCAAGTTGAAATGATCAGGAAGTTTGAGAAGAAAACTGGTGTTTTATTACCGAAATTCCTCTCTATTTATAGATCTATACCGCATATCAAATAAAAAAAATACTTAAATTACAAAATCATGTATTATTGCCCTCATAGATCCCTTCCTAAATGAGCTTTCTCACTTTGGAAGCAGAGCGGCGTGCGGTAGGCGGGATTTTTCCCACGGATTGATACTCTTGGCCGTGGGATCAATATAGGAAGAGAGGCTGAGATTTAACAATGCATATGGCTGCTACTCCGGGATGCCTGTCTACCTGCTGCTGTAGCTCTACTCTTTGTGCCAGTCGCTGATGCAGCTCTGCTGTTTCTGCCGGTTCTGAGCTTGTGTATGTGTTGGCATGCTGTTTATACCTGTTACTCAATTCTTATGTTGCCTTGTTATGGCTTAATCTTATTGTTACTTCTCTGATGTAAGGTATTTTGAGTATGGATTTTAAATCCTTGATGTATCAGTATTTCTTATTAAGCCAGAATTAACATGGATATGAAATACAGCAGCAGGTGTTACTATTGGCAGCCAAGACAATCTCGTTATAAACTGTATGCTGCCCTCTGAAGTATTTATAAGTTATTATAGCTTATAGTCCATTTGTTTCAATTGAAACACCAAATTAACCAAATAGCAGCAACAGAACATCACAATTTACCCCAAAAAAGCTATTACATATCAAAGGTCACAAAATAACTAACAAGGAAATCAACCACATAATCTCAAGTGTAATGCTTAGTAATCATATTTGCAGGATTAATGTTGGACAAGAAAATCCAGGAAAATTTTGATATTTCACATGATAAGAACTACACTTACAAGATCCTCGGGCAATAGATCTTCTTCGATAAAAAGCCTCTCTGAAAGTTTAATTTTTGATAGTTGTGCAGCGATAGCATGCAAATCCAAGTTAAGAAATGGTATCTGAAAGGTTCACAGGTAATTAGCAAAAGCAAGGACCATAACATTACTGTGATTGCATACAAAGAAAGAGCATGTAAAAAATTGATAGAGACTAAAGTGACCGATGAAACCTACAATGTCCAATCAAATTGCACAACGCTTCAACATAGTTCATATAGGCGAAAAAAAACTTTCTATATGAATTACTATCCATAACTACAATATTCTCATCAGAAAAAAAAAGAGAGAGTTAAATCTCAGAGCAATCATAGCTGGCTGTATTAGAAACGCTCATAATAATCTCTACAGATGTAAGTTTAGATTCTTTGTTTTATTTGCCAATAAGTTACCCAATATGAAATATGAGTATCTAGAAAGAAAATGGAAATGGGCAGGGAAGGTGAAAAGAACACTATCCTCATAAGGTATTCGTAATTTTTTTCAAATGCACACTAACAGTGATAAAAATAAGAGTATTAAGTTGGATGCATGGTAAAATCTGAAAGAATAAATTAACCAATGATAATATTAGAGGGATATTTGGAGTATCATCCTGCTGTCGTCCCGCTTCCGCCTGGAGAAGACCTGGACCGACTGGGCCGGTCCAGGTTGGGCCGGTCCAGGTTGGACCGGCTTAACAGATGCATGGTAAAATCTGAAAGAATAAATTAACCAATGATAATATTAGAGGGATATTTGGAGTATCATCTATTGAAAACAAACTAATTGAAAATAAACTTGGGCAATTCGATCATGTACACCGAAGAATAGAAAATGCACATATTAGAGAAAGAAATAAAATTAGCAGATACTTAGAAAATAGGATAGGGCCAAGGTAACATGGATAGAAGAAACTTAAAATGATGTGCAAAAAATAAATTTGATGCCTCAGATATCACTAAAAGAAATAAGAATTCATAAAGCCAACTCCAAATAGTTTTGATGGTGTAGAAAACTCAAATCAAAAGCCTAGGAAAAATATCTACCAGGTAAGTTATTGCTATTCATTGCTTAAAGTTTCTAGTAGAGAACTCAATTAATCTATATTATAGATTTAAAAAAAATGGAAAAATAATTGGAATTTGGGACCGCAAAAGTTTTGAAGCACAATATTAACAGCAAAATGTTTAGGTAATTTCCATTACTCGCTGTTGGAGAAGCACCAAAAATGGCATTCCCATCTGAATCTCTTTTGATATACGGAATGACACATTTCTCCTATCAATCTGTTCTCTGCTATTCCAGGCGGAGGCAGTCCGCCTCCATTACTTTCCATCCCCCGTCCACAAATTAATGCAGTAATTAAGAGAGGATTAAGAGGGAATTCAAAGTAGGAGGGCTGTTGGGGTGTTTTTTTTATTTTTTATGCTTTAAATAGAGGAGATTGTTTAGGGTTAGGGTTCTCCTGTATTTGCAGAATTTTGGAGAGTTACTAGGGTTTGTTTGGGCACTAGCCGCCGGCTAGAGATTGGGAGAGACGGATTCTCCTCTCCAATTGAGGATCCATAGTATCTTGTTCGTTTTCTTTCATCTTTTATCAATAAAAAGATATCTTCTATAATTTCTTCCAAAATCTTCTCAAAACTGTTTTGCAAGTTGCTGAAATCCAAATTCAGCTAGGGAAATCCTTGTTCCTACAAGCATTTCCTATCACAATCTTAAGAGCTTAATAAAATTGAACGGTATATTTCTTGCTGAATAAAACTCCAACGTAAAGAGTGCATGGTAATATGAAGCACTGATGTAGTTCAACATCAAGTTACAAGGAACTCAATTATTTCAACCAACGATTTGAACCTATGCAACATTTGTAAGTCAATAAGTTGATTAAAAATAATAATAAAACAACTCAACAGGTAGATCATCCTCCAATCCAAACCCAATATGTTCTTTAAAACATCAATCTTCTTTTAACAATTTTTTTAAGACGCCCAAGAATTATAAGCAAGCATGCACCACATGAAAGAATTTTAGTCAATGGTGCCAGAGTTATCATTAAAACTCAGAGGCATAAGAGAACCATGCCACTGGGGAGGCTTAGGAAGCAACAGAGATATGATAGCAAGAGGATAGTGGATATAACTTTACAAAGAAACAAAATGAATTCAATACCTCATAGCTTGAAGTGAGGTCAACATCCACAACGAAGTTGTCATCTTCACAGCGAGATAGAAGATTCTTTCTTCTTACAGTATGTATAGAGCTTACCCCCTTCATGAAATCTAAAGACGGAATGTAAATATTACCTTAAATAACATTTAAGAGCACGAGCAAATGCAATCCATGCTAATGCATTTAACATTTTAAGTGCAGAACAACCAATAAATAAGCATCCTTCAAGAAAACAAAATATCTTCTGCTAATGCAAATATATACCCAGTTTGCATTACAATTTCTTGTTTGCACTTTAGCAATTTCACCTGCATACATTTGGACATCTATAAACCAAATCCTCAAAGCCAATTGAAAAATTAAAAAATCTGCCAAATTTTTAATGAAATTATAAAAAATTAGAATAAAATAAAATAATTTCATGGAAACAAAGCATAAAAAATATACATAAAATGCATATGAATAGCCAAGGCGAGGTGGCATTGATGGGATGAGTGGCAGAGAGAACTAACAAGTCGAGCAGGCTTTGTTTTTTAGTTGCAATGAGGCAGAACGAGGAACTGATGCAAGCATGTTTTAATTATGTGGAATGGTTAAAAAGTATAGATCTACTTAAAATTTTACTTAGTTAATCAATTCCTTCGATACTATCATATGCCTTTTTGGATCAATAAATAATTCCTATGATCATTTATTTCTCAGTATCCTTTCCATTGATTTCCTCAGGCATAAAAGTTTTCCTTAGTGGTAGATCTCCGTATATTAATACTCCAACATCATCATAGTTTTTCCTCAAAATTTATTCCAACACACTCTCTTATAATTTCATTATATGACTAAACATTAAACTACCTTACGATTGCTGCAATACCTTTTTTTAACTTTGGAGCAAAAGCACTTCTTTCCAATCACTTAATCATCTTTTTCTTTAGGAGTTCATTGGAAAGGACTAATATTGCATTGAAACTACACTCGTTTCATGCTGTAAAATTCAATGTCATTGCAATATTTTATTCTTCAGTGCTTCTTATTAAAGACAACTTGTACTCGCTGAATAAAATGCCAAAGAAAATATGCCTATTTTTTTTTTTCAAGCGGTTAGATCATATCCAACCGAATTGCATACCATTGTATGCAGTCCGTAAATCGCTGCATTCGAATTCCAAATCTCAAGAAAAAAATCGGTAGATGAACAGTGAGACGCCAACCTACGCCAAAAAAACGATTACCTTCGCACTCTGCTTAGCTTCTCAGAAAGCGCGCGAAACAGGATAAAGATGTTTACCTTCACAAAGAAGCAAAAAAGAAACAGAAAAATGGAGTTCCATTGAAGATGAACTACCATATTTTGAAGTTTTAGGGCATTTTAGAGTGGAAAATGGGGTTGGAGATGCCCTAAATCATCTACCGTGTAAAGAATAGCTAGTCACGCTTCTCCACCTCATACAATGGCCTACCAAGCCTTAAATTGAGGATCTCTTTTCCCACAGCTTTACAGTTATATTCCTGCTGGAAGCCCGTTCCTACCTTCTAATGTCTATAATCACTAGCACTAATGAAGAAATAAACGCGCCAATCTATTAAATGTCAATTCTAACCTTTGTGAATCAAAAGAAATCCATGAATAACCATCAACCGTAAAGAAAAACACCCGCCTTTACCCTAATGATTACCTGTGGCGAGCTCGTCAAAGAAGGACGGGGCTTCATGCAGGGTTGGTGGTCCAAGCTCTTGCTGCTGTGACCGAGCCTGCTCGATCAAGTAGACAAAATCCGCCCCTTTGCTCTTAGGCGGAATTCCTCCTTCTTCCAATGCGGTACTGGAGGAGCTCTCGGCTTCATCCTCGCCTTCATCATAACGATCCAAATTAGAAGGCAGATCATGAGAGCGCTCTCGCTGGACTTTCGCCTCTGATCCTACCTGGGCGGCTTTCTTCTTCTGGGCAATCGCAGCCGGCGAAGGGTGTTTCCTTCGACCTTGTTGAGAGTAAGACCTCTTCGCTTTGGCAGACGCCTTGGGATCCATCATCTAATTCTCGCACAAACTCTCTCTTACAGATAAGACAGCCTCACACTCCCCGCATCACTGGATGCTCTGTCGATCCATTTTCGAATAGAATAACCGATGAATCGATACCAAGAAATCTTCGACTATGAAATGGAAATTATAATTGCTTGGATTCAGTCTACGTTTTTAATTTCTAGTTTCTCCACCGTTAGGGTTTCTCAGAAAACCAGATTTTGATCCCCGATCAAATATTTGGAATGCGGAGCTCAAGTTCAAGAATGACAAATTAGTTATGACTATGAATATTACTTAGAATGATTACGTAATAATACTAAAAAAAGTCTAATTATGGTAATTGATTTGATTAATTAAATTTATGAAATAAATAAAGTTTACATTGATTAGTCAAAATGATAGCATAATTCATTATATCAATTAGATAATTAAACTGTGCCAGAAATTTTGCCACATAAGGAAAATTTTATAGTTTCTTTGCTTTTAGATAGCAATCAAAATTTCCCTCACTATTATTTTTTATTAATTTTCCAATGCTTATTAGAATTTTTTGTGATTGAAAGCTGCTTTTTAACTAACACGGCCAAATTATTTTCTTCATAGTAATTCCATAACTAATTTTCTAAAACACTCAATTAATGCTTTGTATATGATGGCTTTCTTAAGTTTTTAGTACAAAATGTTTATATTTTTTTACTAAAAATTTGCTTTAAGATGCAATGAAAAAATTTTCTCAAGCAAAGATTAAGTTTTTTTGTTAATGATGCATCATGGTTAAGTTTAAAGCAAAGCAATTTTTTTTAAGTGATAAGCTTAATTAGATTTAAGCTTGGTTAAATATCAAGATTGAGCATTTCAAGCTTATGAAAATGGGAAAAAAATTTATCAAGATAGCCTACTTAAAATTTTGATAAGGTGAGTTTTAAAAAATTTTAATGTTTTTTTTTTTAAATGAATGTAATACAAATATAACACTAGTCTAAGTAAATTTTGAAATTTTGAAATTTAGTGATGCTAATTTTTTCCATTTTTGTGAAAACCGGACCGAACAAAAAACCGGAAGAATGAGAGGTTCAAGGTTCAACCGGTCGAACCGGATTATGTAATAAATAATAATATTATTAAAAATTAATAACATTAATAGAATAATTATGATAATCTAACTTCAAACCATATAATTCTAAGAATTTAAACTATATAATATTAATTGATTATCTCTCAAAATAACTAAATTAAATAGAAATGATGAATATATTATAATTTGAGTATGAGATGGTTGTCTTTTAGTTCTTTATATAGTTTCTGCTTTTCTAACAAAATTTATTTATGAGATTACATCTATATAAAAAATGTAATAAAGTAAAATATATTGTTTATATTTTATTTAAAATAAAAAAAATTAAAATCGCCCGGTACTTTTGAACTTGGACCGGTTCGCCGGTTGAACTGCCGATTCAAACTGGTTCTCTGCGAAGCTGGTTTTTAAACTAAACCGGTTTCTGGTCCGATTTTTAAAACCTTGAACTTTCTATGTAAATTTTTTTTCTCTTGCAATTTCTTTTGTACGTATTGAATTTTTATCCAAAATTAAGATATTAACAGCACTCTGACAGACACATATTTTCTACCACATTATAAAACTCGTCATGATCTTTTTATAATTAAAATTCACAAAATAATTTTTTAAGAAAATAATTGTTAAATATTGATCTTAGATTTAGAATTATATTTTGTTTTGGTTTTTTGTTTGGCTTGTATAGCCAATAATGTAGTTTTTTGTGTTGCAATTTTGTGCTTAAATAGGAGCTTTAGGTTGTATTGGCATGGTGAAGAAATAATAATCTGAATTCAGCTCTCTCCCTCTCCCCTTCCCTCTCTCCTCCTCTCTCAAGATCAAGAAGAGAAAGTGCTTCTTCCTCTCTCAAGCAAGATCTAACAATAATCATTCAAAACTGATGATCTTAAATACAAGTACTCCGCTAATTTCTCAGTATTAATGATGATAATCTTTCATTAAAAAAAGTACCTATAACAATAAATTTAGCTAAACCAACATAAATATCTTAAATAAAATCAACAAAAAAAAGCATTATTATTGTAGCCCCCCTTCTAACAAAGACGGGGAGCTATTTGAATAGAAAATAAACAATGTTTTACTATCTGTTTCATTTTTTATCTTTAAAAAATAATTAAAAAAAGACTGAATGATGACAATGACAAAACAATATTGGTCTGAAATTAAGCAAAAAATATGTAAATCATAGCATATGAACATTAAAATTTCATAGGTTAAACCATTACCAACTACATCTTAGGGTTGGCTTGGGATAACTTTCACACCATTTTACTTCTTAGATCACAACTACATTTTCATTTTGCTACTACTTTTTGCTATTTTTTTCATAATTATCTAATTTTTTTTTGTGGTAGGAAGCTACTTTTTACGATCAAAGTTATTAAAGTATATGAGTTTTAAAAAATATCCATTTTACATACACACTTATATATTATTATATTTTTTTCCAGTACAATTTTACAAAGCATTATGACTCTATATAGTTTGCTTGGAGATGCATAGAGAGCGGAGCGCAGTTGCGCTACAAACCCCGACACTACGACATTGCCAAGGAGCGTTGCGATGCTCTAGACCTAACACTGCGGCTCTATCAAGTAGGCTATAGAGAGAGTTGAGCGTGACAATGCTTCAAATCTAGCACCACGATGCTGTGAGACAGGCATGCAGTTAATATGAGTTTCTCTTTGTTTATTCTTGTGAGAGAACAATACAAGAGTTAAGAGATACAAGGAGGGAGAGAGAGAGAGAGAGAGAGAAGAGAGATCTATACTCTCTCTTAAATTTTCATAGTAAATTTCTTGAAGTAGTCTGAATCGGTGATTTTTTTTCCGGTTCAAGTTTTTCCATGTTAAATCTTGATGTTCCTTATTTCTGCTACAGCTTTCTATTTCTTGTTCGTGCTCATTACGTATTTTACTTCCCCAACATTATTAACTTTCACCAGAATTTTATTTTCCTCTAGCATATATTTTCATTTTAAGAAACTAGTATCTTGATATATCTCTATTTCTACAAATGGTTGAAAATTGCTATAATAAAAAAAATTAAAAAAAAAAAAATATAGTATTTGAATTACAATAAAAAAATGAAAATAAACTGAAATTTGTATGCATCAACACAGGAGTCAAACAATATAGAAGTTGGAAAACATAAAGGAGGTCACTGTAAACTAGGTCAACTGACAACAATATGAAGTCAAAACAACCCCTATATCCACGTAAATGAGAATTCATGCAGGGACCCTGATGCGATCAAAAAAAATATATATCTCTTGATCACAAAAGACACGACGGACTTCTACCGACGAAAATGACTAAGGACGAGAAGTAGGAAAGACCAAACTCTCACATTTCAATTTAAACTAAACAAAAGAAAACTTACACCAATACAAACGACTCTTGCAAACAAAATGACGACACCCTAAAGTTGCCGCAATTAGAGAAGAAGGATACAGGTGGAGTGGCACTTGCGGAGAGACGAAAGAGGTTAGAAGCCCGAGAAGAAAGGTTGGAAAGAGCCCGCAGGATTTCCGGAGGGGATGAGAAAGAAGGGTGGAAAGAGCCCGCAGGATTTCCAAAGCCAACCGCAGGTTAAAACTTTTCCAAAAATAATATTTCATAACATACTTTAAACATTACAAATCCTCCCATATTTATAGGTATGAAAGAGGAATACCAAGAGACACATTACACATTGCTTACTTCCCCAGGGGTAGGAGGGTTCCACTGAAAAATTGTACATGTAAAACTTTATGTTTTGAAATTATATAATTGTTATTTAATGTAAGTGATAAATATATGAGAGTACCTTGGGAGCATTATCTTTGTCAATGCTAAAAGCTCGGATTCCCTGAGGCAGAAAGAAAAAGAGTTTTTGAGAAACCAGGTTAGCTATAACAAAACTGAAATGCTTATGCAGCTTTTGCATTACCTCATAAACATCTTCGGATACCACAGATCTAAGCAGGTTCATTGTAAGCCTGAATTCCTTCTTTAGACACTCGGGCAAAGTTTGGTTCCTTCCTTCCCGGATCTACCAAACAGCTAAGGTGTGTTAGCAGGAAAGAAGATGATAATTTTATCTTCATTATGCATGTATAAGACTTCGTTTGAGATGGTTTTTTTACTACTTCTTGAAGCAGCTTTTTAGTACAAAAATTACATTTTTTTGCTAAAAAACTACTTCAAAAAACAGTAAAAAAGCTGTCCCAAACGAAGCCTTAATCTGTATAGAAAAAGCTGTCAACTAAGCTAGTCGTCATCCACAAAAACATCCTAAGACCTCAGTAACAACATCTAATATATTTATCAACCATGTAAAAAATGGGATATCATATTGATAAATAAGAAACTGCAAAAGGTTAGAAAGTAGAAACCATACTGAACGCAACGTTATTTTTAAACCAGTCGGTGATGCTCGTTTAAGCACTTTGAGCACAGGCCATATCCATTCATTGCCATTATTCCATCCTTCAGCTTCCTATAAGAAAAAGGAGATAGGTTAAGCACTAGAGTATCTATGCGCTACTATCATGCAAATTAAGGCTTCATTTGGGACGGCTTTCTTACCACTTCTTAAAGCAGCTTTCTGCTACAAAAATTTAAATTTTTGTACTAGAAAGTTATTTTAAGAAGCGATAAGAAAACCATCCCAAGCGAAGCCTAAATTAAAATTTCCTTATTTCGATTATAATGGATGGTTATAGGGATAGACAAGTTTTAAGCTTAACCAAATAATGAGATGCAGTTAACTCGGCCCTTTTCAAAAGTTTGCGACAAATGAGCCTTCTGTCAAAACTCAATTCAGCAATGGCAGATCTTTCAACTGTTCATAAAATAGGTTCATAATTTTCCTTTACAGTTTTTCTGGTATAGTTATTGACATGAGCAAACCCATAAACGATTTGCATTTACTCTTTTTGAACTGCATAGTCGTCATCCATATTTCTTACATGCTAAAAATATAAGTTTTGAGTGAGTACTTTTAGGATCTTTAGAGTTGCATTAATATTCGCAGGAAGGATGGATATGATACTTTATCAGTTCATAGTGGATAGTATTATGCATATAGCGTATAGATCTCTTCTTAAAACAAATCCATTCATTAAAGAAAAACAATAGAGAATGCATCGAATCACAAGGCCTTACTACATGTTGAAATCGCATGACCAATGAAATTCAAAGCTACAAAATCTAAAATCCCATTACTCGAAAGTTGTCCTATAAGATATAGCATGGGAATGCTTTAATTACAAATGACATGTTGACAAGAGGAGTTCTTAGAAAATATAAAGTTCAAGAAAATAGATCAAATGATATTTAACAATCATGTGGAAGTCAATAATTTTGTAGACTTACAAATGATTCTATTATCTCTTCCAAAGATTCTTTGCAAAAGCACTTATTAATTGTTTGTAGCCTGTATCAATAAAAGAATCCCGAATTAGTATCAGAAAGTTAATGTTACTTATGTTGAACAGTAACAAAAATGTTTCATTAATGCTTGGATGTATTACTTGTTCAAGATGGTTTCTTCCTCGGGGAGGACATCTATTGAAAATTCCTCAATCACATTACTAACTGTATTTTCATCAGCGGAATTCAAACTCAATAAACGGTTCTCAAGCTCTTTCAATTTCTGCCAAAAAAAGGAATAAGAAATTTCATGTTATGTCCATGTACCTAGAACTCGTTTTGCCATTTTGATAAAAACGAAAGGTGCCACAAGAGCTTGAAAATAATTTCTCTGATAAACTGGAATGAAGAATATCATACAAAAATACCTCGGATGGGACAAAGTGAGTAGCAAGACCAACTGCAACCATATCCTTCCCACTTAACCTTGCATTTGTTAAGGTCAAGTATTCCCCTGAACATTTACCAAGAAAATAACTAAAAAGGTGGAAAATGGCATAAAGGGTTCTGTGTAGTCATGGGAGTAATGAAGAATATCAAAGCTAGAAAATCAAGCCTGAAACTTTCAAAATTAAATCAGAGACCATTCGAATTCCGATTTCAACAAACTTATAGGCGAACTGAACGTCTCAAAATTACAAACGCAACGACACCAAATAAGATGGAAAACAAAAGTATTTTAATTTAAGCCCCCATGAATAAAATTTCTAGCTCCACCACTGTGTAGTAATCTGCGTGTTTGTTATATCAGTAAAATAAATATAGACATCATCATAAGTTTAGCCACAATTATTTGGGCTTAGCTTTATGAATCGTCCTGCATTGATTCCTTCTTAGTGCATCAAATTGTTTTAACTCTATTTTGCACACAAAAATTTTGTTTTCTGTATTTCTCGTTTCTAATCCAGAAATTTGATCTCCTCACTTTATTGATACATATTGTACCCACAAATGAGCTGAATGGATCACTTCAGTCTACTTTCCATAAAAAATATGTACCACTCATACAATCAAACTAAAAGAACCATTTCTTACTGTATCCTACCACTGATTTGTACAGGCATATATTAAAAGAAGTTAACATTGCTAATTTACCTTTCCGTCTCTTAAACCTTGGTCGGAAATCCTCTCCAAAAAATCATCAATAGAAAAGGAAGTGGAATATTTTTTTCTGGATTAACTGCCGTTCTACAAGCAGAGCATTCTCACCAGTCTACTACGCTAACATTTCTTAGTGAAAATACTTCCTTACCAAGATAGCCAGGAAGACGTGGAAGAATGTAAGAAAAGCTGCAATCTGAATGAAGACCAACGCTAGCTTCAGGCATAGAAAAAACCTGTAAATGATATACTGGAATTTAACACAACTATATCCAAAAAAAGAACTTGCTAGAAATTATATACTCAGAAACATGATAATTAGCAGGAGTGTTTTGAGGGTAGGGTATGTTTGGTTTGAAGGAAGTGGAGGGAATGCAAAAACATTTTATCACTGAATTTTGTATTTGGTGTTCGGTTGCAATGTAATTAATAGGAAATTAAATTTACAGAGGTCTGTAAATTTGAAAAAATGCATTTTTGCCACTTACAATCCTTTACTCAAACTTAGTAAGAAAAGGGGAAGAAGAATTTATCGGGTTATTATTATGATTCACATATCCTATTCTCACAAGAAAAAAAACATCAATTTCTCACCAACCAAATATGAAAGAAAAAAAATTTCACTTAGTTCCTCAATCAAATAAGTCGGCAATAAACAATTTCAATTCAATTTCTTAACATTTTCATTTCATCTATTTCAATTCCTTCAAGCCAACCAGAGTATGAAATAGAAAAACGTGTAAAGTATAAAATTCTGTCCATGCATTTCTTTTTAGGGAAATTCCAAAACAAGGAATTGAAAAGAGTAATAGTCCACTATAAAGGATAATAAGATAATGATATTCAGATATTTTAATTGCAAACTTCCACAATTCCACACACCAATATATGCCAAGCCTTGAATTCAAAATCTTGTGATGTGGGCCAAAGCACCCAACCATTAGGCTAAGGTGGGCGGCGTAAGAAAGGAAATTTTACAATATAATGTTGTTTGCATAAAAAGCTCCCTCAGAGAAATAGGCTTTCTATGAAATAAATATGCAGTTTGCCAAATAAAGCTAATACTGTTGACACTTACAGTATTCTCAGTGACAACAGAAAACTTCAATGGGACAGTCATAGCCGCACCTCCGCCCATAACAATTCCATGAACAAGGGCCACCTAGAATTTTATCAAGAAATATTTTTTTTACTCCATGATTTCTCCATTAGAAGCAGTAAAAAGTAAAAAAAAGAAAACCATTATCTTCAAAACATACAAGGAAGCATTACCATTGTCTTCTGATAAGTGTGAATGTGATAACATAGCCAATACATCCTATACACAACCTCAAGGCAGAAATCATCTGTTAAAATAATAGAAAGGCATAAGGAAATGACTTAAAATTTATCTCCAAAATCCAAACCAAACAAATTCAACATAAAGGCCAAATCTAAAATATTCGATAAGATTATAATATTAATAGTTGAAAGAGACCTTTTCTTCCCGCATAGAACATTTTCAGATCTCCACCAGCAGAGAAGGCACGCCCAGCACCCTGAAAAGAATTTACAGATTAAAAAATTAACCAAATTATATGAAAAATTAATAAAAAAAACTCACCTTAAATATCACAAGCTTAGTATCATCATCCTTTTCCCATTTCTCAAGGTACTTAGCAACCAGCTCAACCTAAAAATAATTGTATTCCTCATATTCATATCCAACACAAAACCCATATTCATCAAAACAGAAAGATGCAATAAATCATAATCTGATCTTTGCCAACCACTCTAGATGAGATAACATTCAATTGACGAGGCCGATTCAAAGTGATCACTGATACATGGCCAATTTCTTCAGCGAGAACAACCTGTACGCCAAAAACCAGGCTGAACAACCAAATTTAAAAGAAAAAAAAAATAAAAACTGAAGTAATTTTACTCATTCCTACTACTAACCCAAATGTCCTTACGCATCCAAAAACTCATACCTCATTTGCATTCAATGATTCCTCCGCCATTACACAGACTTCCGATTAAAGTGGCCCGCAGAAAAAGCAAAAAACCAGCAAGATTGCACTTCTATGGAGGAAGAAAATAAACAAAAAGAAAGTAAGCTAAACACAGTGAAATCAGGCAATTTAGTCCCCAGAAATAAGAAACCCAAATTAGCTAATAGGAGAAGTCGACGGATTTTTACCTCCGAACTCCGAAGAAGAATCGATGCAGAGAGTTCACTCCTCTGAGATATAAATAGCGTCACCGCTCGTAAGAAATGTGAACATTGCCAGATTACGTGTTGAGTGAAATATGGTGCAATAAAATGTGGGCCCCACGATCACCAACAACCTTGAATGGACGGTCGATATGCAATCTGAAAATTTGAACGGACGGTGATTGATTCGTGGTTAATATGCGTTTAAGGGAAGGTCCACGTTTGATGAACCGGTGGGGCAAATAATAAATTAGATTTTATCAAACGGTTGGTTGGCTCGTGCCTGTTTTGATCTGGAATTTGGACCGTCCAGATCAAATTAGATCTGTTCGTACATTTTTTTATTATTTTAATTTTTAATATCATATTTTTAATTTTTATTTGATCTTTTTTAAAAATAATTTTATAATAAAAAGCTAATTTTTATATCAATTTTTTAAAATTATTTTCTCTATAAAAATTCTAATTATGTTTATAAAAAATCATTTTAAATGAACTTTAGGATTTGCATATGAAGGCTCTAACATTTTATATGCAGTAGAAAAAAAAGAGTTCAGTAGTGCACAATTACGTAATTAAATTTTAATTAGAATGATTTTTAATTATTAAATTTATTTAAAGATACAATAATAGAAATTTTTCATATATTATATTTAAAAATAAATAATTTTAAAATGAATTGTAATAAAAACTAATTTTTTTCCCCAATAAATTCTCTAAAGTTCGTTGGCCAACCACCTTAGCATTGTCAATCAAACTTTTTGTTTAGTCAGATAGTATTTATGGGCAGTTTGAAAATTGAAATTCTAAATTTGCTAAGATTTAAATTTATCAAATTCAATAATAAATTCGGAAAATAATAACTACAGCTATTTTAAGAAAGCTTTGGGACACTAATTGGAACAATTATTAGGTCAGGTGACCTGATGTAGCTCTACATTCGGACGTTAATAATATGTCGCCACGTGTTCTTACTCTTTACCGTGCGGCCCGATGACCCGACTCGGACCGGAGCCCAGGATTGCTATGTTCGCGTATTGCTCGGTATTGCTAGGTATTGCTTGGCAATAATGAGAAATACCGATTTGTCAAGGCCAATACCGACCAATACCGAGAAAAACTCGGTATTGCTAGGTATTGGTCTTCACAGAATGATATTTCTTTTTATTGCCGAACTAAATCGATCAATACCTAGCAATACCGAGCAATACGCGAACATAGCAATCTCGAGTCCGTTCAGGGTCAGGTTGTCGGGCCACGCGGTAAAGAGTAAGAACACATGACACTATTTTACTGGCGTCCGAACGTAGAACTACGTCAGGTCACCAGACCAAATAAAAGTTCTATTAAATGAGGGATCAAATGTCTTCAAATGATCACTAAAATTAAATTGAGTGGCTTAGCCATTTGAATCCCAAACGAAGTTTTTTTATTGTTTGAGACAAAAGGTTTAATTGCTTTGAAAAGAACCTTTTTAATACAAAAAGATTTTAATTCAAACATTTTTTAAACTAAAAAAATAGTAAGAAAGCTTTCCCAAACAAAGCTTAAGAACTCTATTGCATTATTGATGATTACTTTTGATAATCTCTATCAACAATAACCATCATTGTTGTCAGATTTTTTTCATCAAACTATTATCTCTTGACTATTAAATAGCAGCAGCTAATTAAAATTTTTATCCCACAACTAATCAATTAAATATATTTTATCATTGATATATCATCAAAAATTTATCTTGATGGAGCACGAATCTCAAGGCAAAATTAAATTATAAACTTCCAAAACTAAATTCTAGACCATCCAAACTCTGATTTATGCAAACTTATAGTAAAACTAAACGTCTCGAAAAGACGAAAACAACTACATCAAATTCGACCCAATCCGAACCTAAATGGGTCCAAATTAAAAACCCGAAGCACATTTGGAAGGTTTAAATCATAAATTGGATTGCTCGTCTATTAGTGGATATGCTTTTTGCCTCATGCTTCTGGCTCCCGCTTTGCTCTCTGTTGTTTTTCTTTTTCTTGCTTTCATGTTTGTATAATAGTTTTGATCTATTAGCTCTTATGTTTTGTTTCACTTTGGGATCCATTAAGGATTTGCAACCTCGCTTTTAATTAACGCGTAAGCCCTGAGAATTTTCTCCAAAAAAATGCAGATTATTTATTTATTTATTTATTTCATGCTTACAATTTAAATTTAAATTATTTTCATATAAATCTTCTAAGGGAAGGTATGGATTTGTGGAGTTCGGAGAAACTGATGAGCCTTGGTAGGTGGGAAAATATAGTTCCTTAGTGCACCCTTACGAAATTAATTTTTTATTAGAATGATTTTTAATTATTAAATTTATTACTTTCAAAATCAACTTTCTAATACAAAAAAAAAAAATTCAAAAAAAAAAAAAAAAAAAAAATAAAAATAAAAAGCAGTAAGAAAGCTTTCCCAAAGGAAGCTTAAGAACTATATTGCATTATCAATGATTATTTTTTATAATCACTATAAGCAATAACTATCATTATTGACAGATTTTTTCATCCAACTATTATCACTTGACTATTAATTAGCAGCAGCTAATTAATAATTTTATCCCAGAACTAATCAATCATTTTTTTTAGAACGGGGTATCTACCCGCTGTCACTCTAAAGGGAGCGTTTGGCGGTATAACAAATATCTCGGTGGAACCTAGTAAGGCCACCCACTAGCATTGGACCCACACTTGCTTTGCCTCACTGAAGAGACGAGACCAAAGTAGAGGGGATTTGAACCCGGACTGAGGGGTTCCCATCCGTGCTCGCCCACCAATCAGCCTAAGCCTTGGGTATCAAATATATTTTATCATCCTTGTTGCGGACTAGAAATTACGCGGCGATAGAGATTTGATTCTACGTCTTAGCGTTGAACGTATAACTAGCACACACAGAGAACACAAGATTTTTTACGTGGAAAACCCTTAAAAGGGAAAAACCATGTGATGACGTATCAATCCTAATAAATTTAGATAATTTATTTTTTGTTCATTTAGAAGATAGTTGCCCTCAGTAAACCTATTTACGAGCTAAATACTCCAATTAAGAACAATAATCAGTAAAATGATACCTTAATCAAGGCCCAAAACATGAATTAGTCATTAATTAATTACAAATACGATTGCTAATTAATACTTTTCTATAGACATTAATCGATGTTTCAGAACAAAAATCAGAATTGGGCCTACGGATTAGAGATCACTACTAATTCTACCGAAGTGATCAAAATTGATGAAGGAATCAATATGAATCATGATGCAATAAAGTAATTTTAATTAGAATAATAATTGTTGCGGGCTAGAATATACGCGGCGGTAGAGTTAGAATTTTATGTCTTAGCGTTGTACAAATATCCAGCACACAAATAGATAACATAATATTTTTTACAAGAAAAATCCTGAAAAGGGGAAAAATCATGGGGCCATGCCCTATTAAAATGATTCCACATGTATTTAAGAAGATTATAGTTGACAAAATCATCATTGAGGGCGATTAGATCACAATAATCAACTGTCTGGTTGAAATCTAATGACAAACAGGGGCAGGTGCAAATCTGACGAAGTTTGGTCGGACGAAAATCCAACATCAGTTGGTGGTCGGGCGTTAGTTCATGGTCCGGCAGAAGTCCGAGCACCAGTTCATGGTCGGGCAGAAGACCGGCATTAGGCGATGGCCCGACAGAAGCTTGGCGTCTGGTGCTGGTCGATAACAAGCTAGGTGGCAAGAACGATCTCTAATCTTTCTACTTGCCTTGCTTAGGGTCCCTTTTCATGATAAATGAAGTGTCTATTTATAGATTTCGTAGAGTAGGATGGCTAGTAAATAAGAGGAAGATCAAGGATAAGTTGGGAGTAGTTTGCATGTATGACCGATGTTGATTCTCTTGACGTGGATCGTTTACTAGACATTTGAATTTCTTAGTGATATCAGAATTCAATGATCTTGAGCTCGTTGGATTCATCTCGTCGAGCCGCTCGATTCGACTATAAGCATGCCACATTTGGAAACTGTTTGGTAATCAAAATTGTGGTTTGAAACTTCTAATGGCGCTTCAGGTCTTTGATTTGGACTCATTTGGGCTCGGATTGAGTTGAATTTGGTGTCGTTGGGTTCGTATTTCCGAGACGATCAGTTCGACTATAAGTTTGCTGAAATAAGAGTTCGGATGGTCCCTATTTTAATTTTGAATGTTTCCAACTTAATTTTGCCTTGCGATTCGTGCCGATCAGCATAATTTTTTTATGATATAATAATAATAATAATAATAATAATAATAATAATAATTGTTCTGAATTCATTATACTATTTTCCTTCCATCAACTTATTAAATGATTGATGGGACGGTCATTTAACAAAAGTCACCTTATAGCAATGAGTCAAAAAGAGAAAAAAAATTATATTCCCATCTAGAAAATATTAAAGTGCATTAATCAAGAAAATAATGACTTAATATAGCCTATAATGAATATCATAAAGTGGAATTGTGGGTATAATTGTAATTATATTTTGATATAATATTAATTTCTCATAAAGTATATATTATTATTATTATTATTTTTATTTTTATTTTTTCTGTGAAGGTTTTTGTTGACTGATTATTGATTCGTCCACTCGATCATGCTTTTATTGGGTGCATCGCGTTTGTCAAACGGTTGCTATCTTCGGTTGGTGGAATAAGTGATCTATTCGGTCAATAGATTCGGGCTTGCTTCTGTTGTTTGCTAATGTCTTTTTTTTTTTTTATATAATTTTTAATATTATATAATGCATTATGAATATGAATTTTAATTTAAATTCACCCTTAAAAACTCCGAAAAATCAATATTCTCGTTCGGGATAGTTTTCTTGCTTCTTTGTAAATTGTCGCAGAAAAAATAAGAAAGTAATTTTTTTAATTATTTTGCAAATCATTTTTTTTAGTAAAAAATATGTTTGAAAGCAACCAAAAAATATTGATCAAATAAAAATTATGATTACGATATGAAAAATAAAACCATAAGGAAACTATATCAACCGAACCCAAAATGTTACCTATTAACGCCCAGCCTACAATTATCTTAAATTATAATTCTTTAAATTCCTGCATAATTTTCAATTTCTAATTAGTTTTGTGCCCTCTTTTGTAATTAGGCTTAATTTGGAGCAGGTTTCTTGCTGCTTTTTAGAGAAAATTTTTAGTACAAAAAATTTTTGAATTAGAGATTTTTGTACGAAAAAAACTGATTTAAAAAGTAGTAAGAAAGTTGTCACTAACGGGCTTCGTTTGAGACGGTTTTTTTACTGCTTCTTAAATCATCTTTCTAATACAAAAATTAAAATTTTGTGTTAGAAAATTGCTTTAAGAAGAAAAAAAAAAACCGTCCCAACTGCTTCTTAAAACAGCTTTCTAGCACAAAATTTTTAATTTTTATACGAAAAAGTTTTTTTAAGAAGCATTAAGAAAGCCGCCCAAAAGGCTTCGTTTGGGATGACTTTCTTTATGCTTCTTAAAACAGTTTTTTAGTATAAAATTTTTATTTCTATACTAAAAAAATGCTTTATAAAGCAGTAAAAAAATCGTCCCAAATAAAGACTCAATTTTATTTTTTTACTTTCAAGCAAAAAAATTCTTAAAATATATAGTTAGTTTAAAAAATGTATAAACCAGCTTTAATAAAATAATTAATCTAAAATTGTAATATAAATCATGATTATCAAAGAAGAAAGTTCATATAAAATTCATGTTTCAGGATCAAGAAACGTATCCCTTCTATACAAGCAATGCCTTTGTGTAAGGTTGTAGACTCTAGTTGGTCACCATCTAGAAGCTTCCTGTATCAACCCGAAGAAAGCCGCTACTGCAGCAATGACAGACTGACAAAACCAAGAACAAAAAAAAAAAAAAAAAGTCAAAAGAAATTAATAAGGGTTAGAAAGCTCAAATGTATGGCTGAAGCAACAATTATGGGATATTCGTTTGGGACAGTTTTTACATTGTTTTATAAATTGGCTTTTTAGTAAAAAAAAAAAAATTTAAAAAGAAAATTTTACACTATAAAATTGCTTTAGAAAGAAGTAAAAAAACTTTTACAAACAAAGCCAAAAAAATTTTTGTAAAAAAAAATTGCTTTAGAAAATAAAAAAAGGGTTAAAAAAACCCTTAGTTTCTTTTTCTTCAGTTTATTCATGTATGAAAGAAAAGCATAATCTTCAATTTCTTGAACACTCAACGTCTTGTTGACTTAGGGTTCATTTATGTGGCCTTAATTATTTATAGAAATAGTTGAATAATTATTATGAGGAAAATTAATTTTTTAAAAGATGTAGGTATTATAAAATTTAAAATCGTAGAATTTTTTTTAGGGTAGGGAAGTAAAAAAGAAGAAGCCATTTTCATTATAAAAAATTATTTTTCAGCATAATAACTTTTAAAAAACACACAATAATAGCCAAACAACAATGTCAATATAACAAACGTTAGTGTCAATCAACGACGGATGGAAGTGATTGAGGCATGATGGTCATCAATGTAGGTTAACAGAGATCGACAGTGGTTCGTTAGGTGATAGCAGACGCCAACTGTAAAATCTCTTAAGTAAAAAATCTAAACTTTTAAACATTGAGACGCATTTTTATGTAATGGTTGGAGTTTTATTTAAGAAACTCCGCAGTTAAGTGTGCTCATTCTAGAGAAATCCTGAGATAGGTGATATCCTCAGAAGTTACACCAATAAAACAAAACTGTGAGACCCACAGGCCAAAGCGTATAATATTTCAATAGTTAAAAATTTGGGCTATTACAAATGATATCAGAGCAATACACCAGCCCAAATATGGGAACTATGTGTCATATAAGATAAAGTGCTACGCTATGGCCACCTTTTCAATCATGCATGGGACAAAATGCTACATGGTAAATTCACTACTTGAACTTATAAGGGCTACATCTAGAATCCTATGTGCCTGATGGATGATTATGAGATAAAAATATTGACGATGATGTCAGTTACATAAGTGGGGGAGATTGTGAAATCCCTTAAATAAAAGAAATTAAACTCTTAAACATCGAGGTGCCTTTTACTGTAATTGTTAAAATTTCATTTAAGAAACTCTACAATTATGCATGCTCATCCTAGAGAAATCCTGTGATGGGTGACCTCCTGGGAAGTTACACCAACTAGATAAAATTGTGAGGCTTTTAGGTCAAATCGTACAATAACTCGATAGTTAAGAGTTTGGACTGTTACACCATCAGTGAGAGATAATAGTCAGGTGATGAAAGATGCAACATCTTTTGACGAAAGTGATGACGGATGTCAACGTCAGTTGGTAGAAGGTGGTTGATGGTAAGGAGATAATAGTAGGCACAATGATCTAGGGATAAGAATCAGGCGACGATGATTGTTAGTGATGATTGGAGGACAAAGATATAGAATTTTTTAGATCTCTAAGCTCTCTTCAATATCAAGTCGTCTTCATGTATAGAAAGTGAGTCTACTAATATTTTTTTGGAAGTGACATATTAGTTATTTTGGCAAAAATTCCTAAATACATTCTCGAATGGCTTGTATTGATCCTCTTATTGACAAGGTTCTTTAGGCATTTGTCCCTTGATGTCAACAAAATTAAACAATCATGGCCTCATCGAAATTCCTCTCGTTGAGACGCTTATTTTACTAGTAAGCACACCATATTCAAATATTATTTTGACCCTCTAAAGGTGTTGTGAAGTTGTCAATTATACCCTCGAGTACTTGATTTAAGTATATTTGGACTCGGGCCAAGACACTTTTGTTGTACTTGACTTTATCTCATCAATAGGTCTATTTAAACTATAAATTTATTGAAAATGAAGTTTAAATGACCCACAATTAATTTTGAAGATTTCTAATTTAAATACTTATGTAGATATTTATGCTTGATTAGGTAAGTTTTTTGGTGATGTATCAAAGCCTAATATTTGTGTAGCCTCAAAAAATACTAATCTTAATGATTACCAAGTTTATTTTCCCTGTCCATAGCTCCAATTCAATTCATAGCAACAAATAAACCTATAATCCTACTTACAAATCCAAGAAATCCTAAATAAATGTAGATAACAAATCATAATCTAAATAAGGGAACTTATAGAAAAGCTGAAGGGAACATTAGAAGCACTATCTAAATTAAAAGGCAAGAAAGAACCAAGATAATAACAGGAACATCAAATAAACAAATTTACTTGAGGATAGTCTAAGAACCAATACTTACAGCAATCGAGCAGGCAATGTATCCTGGTTTCTCCCTGTAATCTACTTCAATAAAAAGGATAATGAAAGCTCCAACATACCAAGGAATAGCGGCCAGAAAAAACCCAATGATAAACCTTCAAAGGAAAATGTTTTGAATAATTAACTCAGGCGCGCATCACTTGGAACTCTTAATAAATGACAATCAGATTAAATAATATACTGAAAAACCAGATACTATGAAGCACTTGCAAAACTAAACCAAATAATACTTACAAAAACCAGCCAAAACCAAGGCCCCAACAAGGAAGTCTTTCAATTTTTATAGCCGTTGTTTGAGCAATTGTTGCAGCATCGCCTTAAACAAAATAAGAACCGAAAATATGGATAAGTTCATCTATATATGAAAAGTTCAAAAATTTTAATCACGTATTAGAATTTTGAGCATAAATAAAAGCATGCGATACATTAACATTTAACAAACTCATTTTTCTGCTTGATAAAGCAAGTGGAACTAAACTAGCTAATGACTACTAGTTTGGTATTAAGCCTTAGGAACAACAACATTTTTTGGTATAACTCCACGAAGTAAAGGATATATGTGTATCAAGGTACCAATGGTTATATAAGTAATATAAGTTACTCTAGCTAATATTTAATCTTGCGCCACATGTATATAAGTACAATTTTATAATTCAAAATTGCTTTACTTAGCACTCAAGTTTTGTTACGTGAGCTAATATTTTAAGTCCCTTCATTCAGTCCTGTGTTGCTGAGGTGTATCTTTCCATCCTAAGGATGTGACAGTTAGAGATGTGATGTGAAGCTTGAATCTAAAAGAAAATGTAACGTGGATCTGCATTCATTGATAACCAGAGGATCAAAATGCCTTCAATCAAGATAACATTTTGGTCCAATGCAGATCTTAGAGGCAACATGGTTCATTTGTCCACCATAATTTAACCAAGATTCCAGTATACCTTCATATAAGTGTCTATAAATTACCTTACGAGGGCAAGGTAAGGGACTATGTCTACTTTTATTTTTAGCTTAATTGTCTTCGAAGCTTTTACTTATTCATTTTCAAGAACAATTACCTACTTGAGCATTAGAGGATCTTACCAGAGAAAAAAAATCCCTAGGTTGGCCTGCTGGCATCTTGTTTTTACTGATTGTGTTTGTGACATTGTACCAAGCTATGAGAGGATTTACAATAGGAATGGAATAGGAAATTAAAAAGCAATATTATAAACTATACTTAATTTTGCAGTAACCTGTGATCTTGCAATAGTGAAAATATACTTTAAAATACGAGAACACTTTGTCACTTATAAAAGCTGAGTCATTAAATCATATAAAAACTTTCTATTAATATGAAAGAAAATCTTCTTGCAAAGATTTTAAGATGAATCTAACAAAAAGCTCGGACATGCAGTATAAAGTAGTACTTATGGATATAAGTTTTAAGGTTAAAAAATAAATAAATAATCAAAAGAACATATAGATCTAGGAATGAAGGGTGGAATTTGAAAGTTTGAAATTTTTTCATATTTTTAGATAGAGAGGCAAATTAGAGTTATTAACTTAGATCTGATGTGAGGTACGATGGCTTGCTTTATTAAGAGGATTGTAGTAGAAGCTTTAGGAGATTGTTGAAATAGATCATACACTCATAATGAGGCTTAGATATATATGAAGTAAGAACAAACAAAGAGTCATTAAGGAAAACATGAGCTTTTAAAAAGTGACAAAAATTGAATATTATTGAGGTTTATAATGATTACAAGAAAGCTAGAAGTCTTGTAAAAATAGTAGTGCACCAAAGAAAAGCTATAACTTTTTCTTATTTACATAATAAGCTTGATATTAAAGAAGAAGAAATTAAAATATATATGATATCTAAGGTAGGAGAAAAGAAATTTAAGGATTTTCATTAAGTCAAATGCATTAAAATTAAAGATATTAGGATCTTGGCTAAACAAAAAGATATTACTAAAATATGAAAATGTTAATTTGGGGAATTACTGAATGAACATTTACGGAACAAAATATTTTATAAAAGTATTAAAAATAATATAATAACTTTTAAGGTTATAGATTCATAGGAGATACATATAAAGAATCGGAGAATAATGAAAGATTTTGTAATGATTTGGTCGATAAATCTTTTCAATATAATTTTAAAGGCTAAGGCCATCTCCAACCAAAAAACTCAATTTTAACTCCAAAATACAATAATACTCTAAAATGCAGTAACTCGATTCCAACCGAACTCCATTTTCTAACACAAAAAAAGAATATTCTGTATATATTCTGATAGGAAACACTCGATATCAAGTATTTTTCAGCCCAAATCAGTATTAAACAGCAACCAAACTGCTGTTTTCAGCAGTAAAACAGCAGCCAACAGAGGAAAAACAGGGAAAACGGTGAGAAGACTTTGAGAGAAATCACACCAAAATATTTGATATTAATGGTAAATGCAAGAAAAACCACAAGATACAATTGATCCTCAATTCGAGAGGAGGATCGATCTCTCCCAAATCTCTAGACGCCGCTAGAGCCCAAAGAAAACCTAAATCTAAGAGATCTCAAATTTCAGCCAAATTCAAGATACTCAAACGCGACAACAAATAAGTGTTAGGGGTTCGGCTAGAGACTCTTAAAAGAATGTAAAATAATTGAAGAAAAAGAATTTTAGCGACAATATTTAAAAAAGAAGGTGATGTTCTAGATTGTGCTAATTATAAAGGAATCAAATTTATAAACCATACAATGAAGATATGAAAGAGAAGAAAGCATCATGGTTCTAGAAAATATATCAATTTCGGAAAACTAATTTGTTTTCATGCCAAGAATATCAACTATACAAGCAATTTTTATGTTATGACACTTAATGGCAAAGTATTAGAAATAAAAAAGAACCTTCATATATATTATTTTAATTAATTGAATTTGAGAAAACATATAATCAAGTATTACAAAAAAATAGTTTGGTGTGCTTTAAGATAAAAATGTGTATCAAATATGCGCTGACGCTATTAAAAATATGTATAATAGAGTACTGACTACTAACTACTAATAAAATTATTTTGAAGTGACAAAAAAAATTCATTATCATATGTTTACATCAAAGATCAATATTGAGTTCATATCTATTTGTCTTGGTTGTGAATATATTTATATGGGATATCAAAGCTATGTGTCTTAGTATATGCATTTAATAGATAATATAGTTCTAATTAGTGAGGCAACAATCGAATTAAATGAAAATATAGAACGGAATAAGAGATAGAAGTTGTAGAATTAACATTTAGTTGAATAAAGACCAAGTATATGACAAATAATTTTGATGGGTATTACAATTGTAATTCAATATTATGTAAAGATAAGATGATACGTAGGAATAATATATTTAAATATCTTGGATCTATTGTACAAAAGAATAGAGATGATACGGCGTGAAAAAATCATCTTGATCGGGCACGAATCTCGAGGCAAAACCTAGTTGGAAACTTCAAAAATTAATTTCGGGAGCATATGAACTCCGATTTCAGCGAGCTTACAGTCAAACTGAGCGTCTCGGAAATACGAACCCAACGACACCAAAATCAACCCAATCCGAGCCCAAATGAGTCCGAATCAAAGGTTCGAAGCGCTGTTGGAAGGTTCAAACCGCAATTTGAGTTACCAATCTTCGTACAATGCTAAGACGTTAAACTAAATATTTCTCTACCGTCGCGAATACTCCAGGACGCAACAAGTATGTAAAGATAAGATGATACGTAGGAATAATATATTTAAATATATTGGATCTATTGTACAAAAGAATAGAGATATATAAAAAAAAAGTAACTTTTAGAGTTATGATTGAATGGCGAAAATGAAAAAGTGCCTAAAAGATTGTGTAATATGAAAGAAAATGTCATGGAGGCCACAAAAAAACTATAATTATTTGAGCTCAATATAATTGGAATGAAAATGTTAAGATGGATGCATAATTAAGAAAACTAAAAAAGATAAATTAGGAAATAATTATATTAAAAGAAGGATTAGAGTGACTTCTATAATTAAATATAGGGTGGTTAAAATAAACGTAAGTGGTTTGGACATGTACAATGAATAGTAAAAAATAAGCTTGTTAGATTTAATGTTTTAAATGAAGTTTTGAGATTTTACATTGATGGAATATGAGCACTACCCTTACAAATAATAGAGTAAATATTAAAAAGCAGCAAATGCAAAGTTCAAAATACTCTCGTAGAATCTGTTAAAACTGACGAATAAAGCGATCGATGATTCATCCGAAACAGTGAAATAGCTGTTGCGAGACTGATTTGTTTTTGCTAATAAAAACGGATAAGAAGAAACGAGACATATCATCAATTTCATGTGAAATTAGACCCATTTATTCATCATTTATAGCATTTCTCTGTAATCAAATCAATTAACCAAGTATGAATCCCAATTCATGATGTTCCACTCTAAACAATACTAAAGAAAGGAGGAAGAAACGGATATAGGGAAAATACCAGGGTTGATTTCGTAGCTCTGAGTATAGTATGGAGGGCCGGTGGGGTAAGGAACTTGAACGGGAGGAGGAGGAAAAGATGCGGCGGAGACGGGCGGGTAGACGCCGGACGCTGGGGGAGGATATGCAGCGGTGGCACCGGGATGGTAGGTTCCGGAGACGGCGAGGGGGGAGGTCGGTAACGGAAGGCCAGTGGGGCCAGGTTTGGGTTGGGGATATGGGTCCATTTCACCCGTTTCTCTCCTCTTCCCTTCTGTCTCCTCGCTCATCTTCCTCCTCCTCCGACACGCATTCGCAAATGGATTCCCGACTGATGCCTCGTTTGGTTGGCCAATGTTGTCGCAAAATTTTGTTTTAGAGCGGTTGCCAAGAAAATGGAGTTTTCCAATTTTATCGGATGTCTCCGAAGAGGAGACAGAAAATGGAAGTTTTAGAAAGAACTGTTTATTTTGTACTTTTTCTCGTCCTCGTAGAGGCGCGGGGCTCTACGTTGGCTGATCTTTAGGTACCGTTTTTTTTTTTGGGGGGGGTAAATTTGGGGCAATACCCTTTTTATATATCAAAAAGATTACAGGCCTAAATCTCAAAAAACAGGAGATAAAACTTAAATTTTTTTTACTAGAATACTGTTTTTAGAAGCAGCAAGAAAGTCACTCCAAACGAAATCTGAATTGTATTTAACTTTAATGAGATTTAGGATGAGTTGGAGATGGCTTCAGTAGACGTTATGTGAAGTTGTTGTACCGAAAATTATTTTCTAAAATTGTTGTATATGAACGAATAAATTTTATTCGGGTAGTATAACTGTCGAGCATTTGTGTTGCTGTTATATGACAACAAATTCCCTTATACCCTTACACAAGGGCAGAACTGTGCAATGTCGGAGGTAGGGCTGTCAATAATTGACACGACCCGAAAACCCGACTCGAACACGACACGGAATTTCGGGTTGGACCCGACCGTTTGGAAAACGGGTCGGGTTCGGGTTCATAAAAATGACACGAAATTGAATTTCGGGTCGGGTCCGGGTTAACCCGGTAACCGTTAACGACCCGTTTGACACGGGAATTAATTTCCACGCGGATAACGCTAACGGGATGAGTAAATAAGTCGCGTTAGGGTTTTACGCAGATCATTTTTCATTCACGCGCCGTATCTCTCTAGCCTCTCCTCTTCTTCGCTGCTTCGTCTAGGGTTTCCGAAGTCCTCTTCTCTACAGATCTCCTCGATCTGTCTCTGGTTTCCTCTTTTCTCCTTCTCTGGCATATTCTTGGTCCGTGGTTTCATCCTTTCGTGCTGTTTATCGTGCACATCTGCTTTGGCTCAACAGGAATACATAATACTTACATCTCTCGCTGTTTGTATCTCTCATCTTTTCCCTTTCTTCTCCTTTTAAGAAGCACGATATATGAGATTATGAGCATAGGTGAGATTTGTCTTGCTGTTGTTGCGAAGTTCCAGCTCGATTTTCTGGTTTTTTGGGTTAGGGTTTTTCCGATATTCTGGTTGCAAACGAGCCAAGTCGAGCTCGATTTTTCTGATTTTTTGGTTAGTTTCCGACTGGATTTTCACTTTTGTTCACTTACTGCATATTTCTGTTCAACGAGCCATGTCGAGCTCTATGTTCTGGTATTTCTGTGCTGTTTCTGTTGTTATTTCTGTGCAAATGAGCCAGGTCGAGCTCTATGTTCATGTATTTCTGTGCTGTTGAGCGGTTGAGCCTGTTTCTGCCGTTATTTCTGTGCAAATGAGCCAGGTCGAGCTCTATGTTCATGTATTTCTGTGCTGTTGAGCGGTTGAGCTGTTCTGCCGTATTCTATTCAAATGAGCCAGATCGAGCTCTATGTTCATGTATTTCGTGCTGTTGAGTGTTGAGCATGTTTCTTCTGTTATTTTATTTAGTTTCTACTATTATTTATGTGCAGTTATCTGATGTTAATTCTTGTGAAGCTACTACTATTATTTCTGGGCACTTTCTACTGTTATTTATGTGTAGTTTTCTACTTTTCTTTCTGTGTAGTTTCTGCGCTGTTATTTCTATGCAAAAGAGCCAGGTCATGCTCTATGTTCTGTGTGCAGTTTCTGTTGTTATTTATGTGCAGTTTCTACTGTTATTTCTTATTACTAAGTATTTGGAGTAACAAGCCGATAACCCATTAAGTATTTAGTGGTTTTCTCGGCTGGGTAGCTCGAGTTTGCTGTGTTGGCAGGGAGATTAGTTGGCTATGTTGCACTTGGCAGGGAGATTCTTTTGGCGTTATTCCTATTTTGCCTGTGTTGACAGTTGGCTGTGTGTTGCTGTTGGCTTGTGTTGATTGGTTGGTTGGCTGTGTTGATGGTTGGTTTCGAAATGATTGAAAGTTGAGTAGCGATGATGAGTACCCTTCTAAACTTTATTGTGAAGTCAATTGTGGGAAATAAGTTATTGCAACCAGGTGGCATTTGGAGGGTTAATCAAACAGATACTAAAGTATAAATACAAAATGCCGCCTTGGATGACAATTTCCAGATTCACAAGTCCGCAACCAAAAAATTATATTGTTGACTCAGATTTCATTGAATGATGAATTATTTGGAGGGTAATCTGAGGCTAATAAACTCAAGCTTTCAACTAATTCATGGATTCAAATTATATCTAATTTAATTGTTTATATTTTTTGCAGTTAGCTTTTTTCTATGAGGGCAGGCCGTAGACACAACTGCACAAGAGTCAAGACATCAAGGAGTTGAAGATTTTGTAAATTGTAATTATGGTTTGACAATTTTTAAAATTGTATTTATTGTGTAATTTATTGATAGTTAAATATTTTGTATAATTTGTACATTGTAATTAACAAATTAGTTTTGATTCTTAAATAAAATTTTTTATTTATACAGAATTTCTGTTTATATTTCTGTGTTTGTGTTTTTGATTTTTTTTTGGAAAATAAATCAGGTTAGGCGGTCATTCCGGTTGACCCGAACCCGATTCGGGTCGGGTTCGGGTCCTGATTATTGACCGCGTAATCCATTACCGGGTCGGGTTCGGGTCAACCCGTTTAGCTTCGGGTCGGTTCAGGTTCGACACGAACCCGACCCGTGACCCGGTTTTGACACCCTAGTCGGAGGGCTATTATCCCCCTTAAAAAAAAACCCTTTAAAAGAGGAACTTTTTATTTGGTTCGGTCGACCGGATGCCAAGTAGGCAAAAAAAACTTGGTACCGAGTGTGTACCGAGTTTTTCAAAAAACTCGGTACACCTCGGCGTACCGAGTTTTTTTTGCCTACGACCGGATGCAAGAAGCATCCGGTCGGAGGACGTAATAATTGTTCTTAAAAGAGAGGCTATCAGCCTACAAAAAATTAAAAAACTTTAAAAGAAAGATTATTAGGTAATTTACCAACTCCTCATTTTATTTCTTTGCACTAGCCGGCCCTTCTCACGCCCTTGGTAAATCGCAAGTGATGTTGTTGCTCTATGTCGTTGTCGTCTGAAGCTCGAAGGTCAAGGTCACGGTCGAAAGCCCGAAAACCCCATCTTCTTCTTACCTTTACCTTCTTCCAATCCAAGTAAGCTCTGCTGTTCATTTCATCTTTTTTTTTTTCTTGCTTCGGATGAATATGTATGTTAAGTTGTAATTTTTGACTTTCTATTCTTCTTGCTGTTGATTAAGAGGAGTGATGCAACATTTTATCTGATGATTTTAGTCTGTGATTTATCTTTTTGTTCTTGCTACAATTTTTTTTTTATGTTCTTCTATTGATCTGTCTTTTTGTTCTTAATGCAATTCAAAAGTGAGCTTTATAATAATTCGTTTGATTTGGCAAAGCGGTTAGCAAGTAAGTTAGCTCGCTGGCTTAGCATTTTGACTTAGCTCTTTTGGGCTAAGAGCTAATTTTCTCGAGTAATTTGAAAGAAATTTTAAATTAAGATTTTTAAAAAAAAAATTAAAAATGTGTAATATATTAATAATGGGGGTTTTGCATGAATTAAATTAGAAATGCATATTAATCATATTATATCAAAAAATATATATATTCATTAAAATT